>NC_082668.1:82962771-83135271 GCF_025265405.1 Mesoplodon densirostris | reverse complement strand
ATAAGAGAAACAGTAAGAGCTAGGGAAAAATTATCTATAAATCTTTAGCAAAAAGACACCGATTTTCTTATTCCCTTTGTTAAATAATATACTTTGGCATTTGTTTCTCATAATTAAACAGCAAACGCTGTATTTTACATGGAGGTATACTGATATCTCGTGAAGAGAATAGATTAATGTAATGTTTTGCTACCTTTGACCTTGTATCCTTGGGTCTCTTGATTCTATGTCACCAAACACAGCACTGTAATAGAGTAGAGGTCCAGCTAATAGTGTGAGCTATTCTGACTGTCATGCTCCATCATTGTAACTTACTGCATGAGGTCCCCAAAGTGGTCTCGTGAACACGTGCACATGCATGCCCATGAGTGCACACACACACACACACACAACTCTCATTGGCAGATGTAATCAGAGAATGCTTTTAAATACAAATTCTTCATTCAACTTATAAAAAAGTAAATCAACTCGTCCAAGGGCTGAGTTCTAAAATGTTATGTTCAAAGTGTATTTAAATCCACCTCCTTTATAAAGTTTATTAAAAAGAGATAGTCACCGGGCTTCCCTGGTGGCGCAGTGGTTGAGAGTCCGCCTGCCGATGCAGGGGACACGGGTTCGTGCCCCGGTCCGGGAGGATCCCACATGCCACGGAGCGGCTGGGCCCGTGAGCCATGGCCGCTGAGCCTGCGCGTCCGGAGCCTGTGCTCCGCAACAGGAGAGGCCACAACAGTGAGAGGCCCGTGTACCGCAAAAAAAAAAAAAAAAAAAAAAAAAAAAAAAAAGAGATAGTCACCAAACATCCAAGTCCTTTCATTTTTTGCATTATGCCAATATGGCAAAATGCTATCGATTTACATTTCAATATTCTTTTCAACCTAGAAATATTAAGATTTCTAAAAAGAGTAAATACTTTATGACGTTTATGTTCCTTGATATTGTTCCCCTTAGGTAACTGATTTTAAAAAGAAAACTTAGAAATATATTAAGTTATTTACAAGCTAAATATACTAAATAAGTTGCTTCCTCACTACCTACTTCCCTGTTCCTATATAGGAATAAATGATGAGAGAGAGAGATTTTCCTTCCAACTAATAAGAAAACTATATGAATTTCAAGCAGCTGAACATTACCCCAAAGCTATTACCCAACTCTTCAAACTTTAAGAAGGGATTAAAATTCCTTAGGAATGCTGCAGTCTTCTAAGTGAGTCTTAAAAACGTAAATGAAGAAGCAGCTGTAACTATTTATAAGTGAAAGGAATACCCAAGAAGTATGTTTGCTCTTAAGAAGCCTATCCCAAACCCATTATGAGATTTTAAATTCCCATCCTCTCCCCTGTTCCCCAGTCTCTCATCCTCTTCCCTCTACTCCTCCCCTCTCCTTTCCATTTTCCTTCCACTGCTCCATTCTCCGGCTTCATTTTAGGTGCTGAATCCATTAGACTTTAATGAGCAATTTCCACTATCTGGTAATAACACTGTCTTTTTCTAAATTCACTTGAATATAACTCTTGGGCAAGATCATTTCAATTCCAAATATTACCCCAGATGACTGGTCTGACAGGTCCAACATTATTTTTTTAAGAAAAAATCATAACAAGATAAGCAGTGGTTATAATAATTTAATCTATTTTGAAAGCATCGCAAATGTTTCATTTTTGTAAAGAAAACTACGAACAGTTGACATTTTTGTTACTTCATATAAATATATATATATATATACACACACGCGCACACACACACATATATATGAACATGTTATATAGTTACGTGCACAAGCAAATTTGAAAGAAATGTTGTCTTATCTTGCTAAACCAATTTATTAACACCAAACATGAGCTAGACACAACAATAGCCATAGTAGCCATTTGGGGAAATGTTTCTGTGTAAACCTTATACAGAGTAGAAAGAGAAGAAATTTTTAGCCAATGTCATTTTTTTTCTGTATGTCGGCATTTAAATTGCATTTTATAAAATTTTAAAAGTACATTTTATTTTACATTTTTGCACCTGAAATTTTACTAATTGAAGTTTCAAATCAGAAGCATGATGGTTATCTGCATAAATTGAATGTTAGGTATAAAAATTATGTTTAAAACTTTAGAAATAAAAATGTTCTGTTAATGGGTATCATAGTAAAAATGGGTTAACTGTTCTTCCTAATATGGCCCACCTAGATACATATGAGGCCATCTGACAGATCAATACATATGTAAACAGGATACCAGATCCCAAGTGCAATTAGAAAATCAGATTGGAAATTCTTTATTCTACAATTAAAACACAAGACTTAAAAGGAAAAACAGCACATTTTCAATTAAATCAACTAAGTACAAGTTAGTTACTACCATGTCCCACTTCTAAAATAGTAGCTTTTGTTGGCACGCTTTAGGAAGTAAATGTTTACCCAGAGAAATGTAATTTCCTTTTCTTTTATTTAGAAACTGCATGAGCTGGTCTCTGCTTTCCAATTTTCATTTTACTAGTTAAAGTAGTAGAGAGATTTCTCATTTTCTTTATTTTGTATTAGAATTGCATAGTTGAGTTTGTATATATTTGAAAGAGAAAGACAATATTTTTCCTAATGTTAATTAGCAACTTTCTTTCTTACTTCCACTATGCTTTTTTAAATTAAAAATAAACCTTGATATAACATCAATACCTATTTCCAAAGTTATTTTGAATAACATCTGCTGATGAGAAGCATGCAAAAAACTTTCATGCCGGTAAATGTAATTACTAATAATTTCATCATGATTGCTATGACTACAATTTACTTATTCTTAATTTATTTTTATAATGAACTGCTTCACTAAAATGACAAATGATTCCATTAGTTAAGAAACTAAAATGTCAATTTACATGTGGTCTTTGGTGACTAATTTGCTGAGTTGAGGGTTTTGTTTTCGTTATGATAATAATATTTGGCTATGCTCTGTGAGCAAAATTTATGAGGTCTTAAATATTAATCTTTCGATTTACTGAAACAAGGTAATTTTCAGCTTTAAATTATTAGCTGTTTCTCTTTCAGGGTCTTGAATACACAAGTTTTAGGCACAAACTTCTGAAACCATGTCATCCAAAAAATAATGCTCACTTTGTTCCCTGGGATCAAAACAATCCTTTTTCACTAATGACTGCAAATATCAGCTCATTTCTAACACAGTTTCCAATGGAAAACATTACTCAGTTGTCAGTAAAAGAAAAGGGATTACATCAGCATTCAGGGGGAAAAAATGTTCTGTTCCTTCTCACTCCATAGTCTATGTTCAATCAGCCTGGAGCTAATGGAAGCCTTCCAGTGCAGAGAAATAAACACACACAGTTGGGCAAATAGTCCAAAATCAAATCTAGTATATAAGGTGGACAATACGTAGTTAGTTCCATTACCGAACCCTCCCTTGGGAGCTAGAGCAGCTTCAGAGCCCTTCTCATTACACACCAGCACCATCTGTAGCCAGCCTGAGCCTGATTTGGGAACATACAAAGTACACGAAAAAATAGACTCAGAATCAGGAGCCAGAGAATCCTATTTCAAGTTTAAATTTTGCTTGTGAAAGATCATTTGGTTTTAGACTCAGCAAACAGTGGACCTCATCACTCACAACGAGAGACGCATGTAGCAAGGATTACTTCGGATCAGGGAGATTGAAGGTAATTGCTACTTTCCACAGGGATGTATCTAGCTCTCCTATAGCTCAGGAGACTTACAGCATGGTCCCATTAGCAGCAGAGCTTCTATTCCACTTCAAATGGCAGGTTCTCTTTCCTTGTGGCATTTGTTTCAGTGTTGTTGTCAAATTGCATTATTTAATTCTAAATTGTAAATGGAAAGAAAGCCAATGGCATTGGCATCCTTAAAATCCATAGACACTTCATGTGTGTGTGTGTGTGTGTGTGTGTGAAATTTAAGAAAGGCTCTGGCTCAAATATAGAGCAGAAAGCTTTTATTTAGTAAAAATAAACCATGAATTACTACTAACAGGAGCAGATGATGCCAGCTGTTTCTGTTTGGGGGCTAAAAATTGAAGACATTATTACCAATTTTAAAATATATTACAAGATTATGTGCAGTACTTGGATATTTTCACCCAAAATATGCCAGCTAGCAGAAGTTACTTTATCAATATTTTCTCTTGTCATTTTTATTCCACCTCCATTCCCCAAGCAACCTCCAGCTTCATCTGGTATCAAAATGTCTCTGGAAATCTGATTCTCCTCCTCTATTTGAATCACTCTCATACAGAACTACAAATGACTGTGGTTTTTTTGACTTTTGAATGCCATTATAAATATGTAGAGAGCACGGACTACATAAAAAGTATCTAGGGATTTATAGGCAGGGTAGATCATATTCATCTGAGGGGATCAGAGAAGGCACTCTGAACATTGTTTGGACCCTGGCTTCCTGCCCAAGCAGAAGTTGTACTTCCTGTAATCTAAACCCTGATAGTAGTAACCAGCCCCCAACCTAGGAAAACCCACAGTCCCCAAATTGTATCCCTCACCTCCTTCTTGGTGCACATCACAGGTGGGAATCGTTAGTTATCAGTCACACCCTCCTCTGGCCCTCACCTGCTGCTGGAGGTGTTTCCAAGCTTGCCAAACATAGCTCCTTTCCATGACTTATGTGGCTGCAGGAGCTTTGATTGTTGTCCCTCCTGGTATGGTAGGACAATTAGGACCTCAGCCATGACCTGGCAGTATCTCTAGGTGGCATCCTAACACCCTGGAGTGATAAACTGAATCTCAAACAAGATCCTACAAATAATTAGATATTTCTTTCCCCACCCATCCTCATACTCTGAGATGTGTCATTTTGCTCTAGGCAAAAATTTTAAGTAGGCAAAGTTGTTATTGCTAATGATGTCCCCCTGCTCCATCCTGTGAGACAGACCTACCTCTGGACTTCTTTAGAATTTGACTTTTCATGTTCTTGGCCTTGGCTGAGAAATGTCAACAATCCTTCCGAATACTCTTGGTAAGTTCTGTTTATTTTTGGTTTTAGACTTGATGAATCCCCTTCACCCTAGATTCTGATACAGACTTTTTTTAGAACCTGAACTTTCTAGTAAGATGGATCTGCAATCAAATTACTTAATTTTTTAAATCTCTGTTGCTTCAATTAAAAAATAGGTATAATAATAGCACTTGCATCATAAGATTATTGTGAGTATTGAATAAATTAATCTATGTAAAGATTTTTATCAAGTTAATTATCAATGAATGTTAACTATCATTATTGTTAATAATAATAACAATAATAATAATATAAACCTGCGTTGCAATCTGTCCCTTAAGATTTTGTTCAGTAGTTCTGATCCTCAATCACACCTACCCAGTTCTGATACCTCCTATTATTAATACTCAAAACGATGTCCTTGAATACCTTCTTCTTGCAAAAAGACAAGAGTTATCATTTACCAAGTAGTTCCTATTGTCAAATACTGAGCTAAGTACACTATGCACAAATCATTTTTAATCCTTATAACAATTATACAAAGTATGAATTAGTATTACTACCATTTTACAAAAGAGGAAACTGAGGCTCAGAAAAGTTAAATAATGTGTTCAAGTTCACAGAAAGTAAATGGCAATGTTGGGACTTAAATCTACCTTTGTCTGTGGCAGAGATTGTCATTAACATCTTAATACTAATTTCCTCTTCTCGTGGACACATTGACTGCATTTTCCAGCCTTCCTTGCAGTGAGAGTTCTCCATGCAACTGGATTTCAGCCAATGGGATATGAGTGAAAGTCATGTACACAATTCAATTCCTGGCTTCTTTAAAACTCCCATTTAAAATCCTTTAGGTTTTCTCCCCACTTCAACTGGATATCAATACCACATGGTGAAAATGGCAGAGCCTTCATCAACTTGGATCCTTGAATAACAGCATGGAGTAGAGTACTTCCCGCCACCCACTCACTTTGCCAACTGAGCTGGAACAAGCTTGTTCTGTGTATGAGACATATGCTTTGCAGTATTTTAAAGTAAATCACAGTCCAATGGTACTGTAACTAATACAGTGTCCAACTCTAATGTATTCTATCTCTGCTGTTATATTATACTGGCATAAGAACTAGCCAGAAAAGTGTCCCAATCTGCTGAATCACAGAGGAACTGTTGAAATGTTTAACAGGTATTTTGCCTGAACTTTGGAATAAAGGTATTAAAGATTTTAATTAATAATTTCAAAGTATTATAAAATGAAGCCCTTAAATTAGAGAATTATACATTTCAAGAGTTAACTTGTAATGTTCTCCAATTATCCAAAATGGTATAAAAATGAAATATGCAGGATAACTTTAATCATGGAAATCAATCCCTAAAGCTTTTTAAAACGTTGTTTAGAATTATCCATTGTATACATGGTTTTGTACCTCTCTTTGTGACTGACACATTTGTGAACTGAACTAAATTTTGATATCCCACACAAAGAGTTGATTACACTTTTTTTTTTTTTGGCGGTACGCGGGCCTCTCACTGCTGTGGCCTCTCCCGTTGCGGAGCGCAGGCCCAGCGGCCATGGCTCACGGACCCAGCCGCTCTGAGGCATGTGGGATCTTCCCGGACTGGGGCACAAACCCGTGTCCCCTGCATTGGCAGGCGGACTCTCAACCACTGCGCCACCAGGGAAGCCCTGATTACACTTTTTAAAAAGTAGTATTTTATCAAAATCCTCTGCATGTTGGAACCATTAAGTGTAAAAATTTTTTTAAATATTGTCTTTTCTTAACACATTGATTAGCAACAGTCATGACAAGAAATGAATGCTTTTATTTCACAATTTATTCAGAACTTTTCAAAATACATATTTTAATCTACAAACGTCCAAATTCAAGGTTTGTTGCCATGGAGGGAAGATCCTATAGTGTACAGTCAAGATAAACATTTTGAAATTAGACAGCCCTATTTTTATATTTTGTCTTTCACATTTATAACCTGTATAACTTTGAGAGATTTACTTAAAATCTCTTGGCTTCTGTTTTCTCTTCTGTAAAACAGGGACAATAATTACACCTCCCTCAAAGATTGGATAGAGAAGACTGGCAAGAAAAGTATATCAACTGACACATCATAAGTGCTCAATAAATACTATCTTTTTAAAGACTATAATTATTATTAGCCTTAAAATTTTTCAGAAGTATTTTATTTCACATAATCTTTACATTATTAATACTATGCTATGTCAGATATTTCAGATGGAAGAAGTGTGAATTATATAAGCATCTGCTATGTCTAAGACATATTGCGAATGAAAATTGTGTGCTTCATAGATATTTCCAAGAGATTTGGAGTTTTTATTTCAGATTCCAGGAAGCAGAGATTTAATGGCTAATATTTAAATGACAGGAATTTTTCAGTTCAAAAGCTTTCTTTTGGGGTCAAAAGCTTTCTCCTTTTGTGCATGTAATGATGCCAAAGAATTGCAGAACCCCATTCCTCTAGCTTAATCTGATCCCAAATTATGATGAAATAGAATATTCATCAGTTCTCTCTTCTCCTGAAAAAAGCGAATGAGTTAGGAAATAGTGAGTCTCTATCCTTTATTTGGAGATTTGTTGTTGTGTGTGTGCAGTGGCGGTGGAGGTGGGTGTCTTGTTTTATTGTTGTTTTTATTTTTAAGAGCTAGAACATTTCAGTTCTCAATCTTCCACCCAATACCTACTTGTCTTGCTTTCAGATGCACTATCTAATTGTTTCTCTTTCAGCACAAATCAAGGCACCTCTGGAATCCTGCCTATATCCAAGTTATAGCCATAGAGGAAGTAGAGTCAGGAGGACATTAACAAATTTTACGTACCAACTGTGAGAATTTTCTGACCACAAATACCCTCCTTTCCCATGTCACCCCACTGCCACATTAAGAAAGCTCTTTAAAGAAAGCAGTTCTGGATGATTCAGCAGTACTTCTCATTGGGTATTCCGAACCTCCACTTAGCCGCTACACATCCATGTTTCCTTACAGCCAACTAAACTCTGCCCTTCCCCCACTAAACTCATTCTCTTACCCTAAAAACCGCCCTGTTTTCTGTGTCTCTATTTCTGTTTATGGCATCATCATCTTTTCATTAGTTCCAAATAGAATCTTGTAGTTGTCTTTGACTCATTCCACCCCAAGTTCTAAAATCAGGCACATCTAACTCTGAACAATCACTCATTTCAGCCTCTCTCTTCATAGCTTCTTCTATAGTCTGAGCTTCACTCACCTCTCACCTAGACTAATCTCTTTGTTTCCGTTCACTTTCAACACACCCAACATCCAATCCATTCTCTATTCTCTTAGCATAATTCTCTTTCTAAAGCATGATGCTGATATCCCTGCTTCAAACCCTGGGATAACTTATTAAGATACCAGTACGTGCTTTGTTCTCACTACATTTCCCTTTCTGCTAAATGAGATCTTTCCAAGCTGTTGGGCTTGGGCTTTATTGAAGAGAAGTTGCAAGGTAGAAGGCAGGGACTCCTTGCAGAAAACCACTTCTGCCAGCTTTTGTTTTCTACAGCCTGAGTACACTGAAAGGATTATTCTCCCAGGCATGTAAGAGGAGAGTTTCTTTGAGGAACCAAGGTGTCATACACAACGCTGAACACCAGACGATTCTTCGCTTGAGAAAGGTTTATTTCTTGGGGGACTAGAGAAAGATTCACTCTAGTTGATGTTGGCAGTGGACTCAGTGGTGGGCTTGTTATCAGAGGGAGCAGGCAGCAGCCGCCTTTGGGCAGAATCTCTATTGAAGGTAGGCTCCTCTGGAAAGAGATTTGAAGCAGAGTTTTGTGTGCAAGATGTTTATTAGGGACCAACACCCATACTAAAGAAAGGAAGAGGGGAGGAAACAGGGATCGGTAGTGCACCAATTGGGTAGTAGCACCTTAATTGTGGTGCAGGCTAGACAAAGCCTTGGTCAACCCAACATGGAGCCCTAGGATGAAAATTGCTTATCAGACCTGTCTTGCATCATAGGCTGCCCTGGGAAGGTTATGACCTTGGGTGAAGAGGTTCTTTGAGGCTGAAGCAGAAGACCCTGAAGGAGCTGAGAGCTGGAAGCTGAGTGAGGACTGGAAGCTGGAGGACCACACCTCTCACAGTTGGGCAACAAGCCCTTCTCTTTCTTCCTCTTAATTGTCAAGCACAAATAAGTGTAAAGGTGTCTTGCTGGTAAGAGCAACGCCTCTTCATCTCCCTGACTTTGAGCATCACAGATGGAAACAGTCGAGACAAAAAAAAACACGGGAGCTGAAGTCCAGCCTCAGAGTAGCTGGCAGTGGGCAACTCTTGCAAACCCATGAGTAGCCAAGGTACGTGTCAACAGAAGCCATTCATGGACACACATGAGCATTTCTAAAAATTTTCAAAATTATTTACAAAAGATAAACCTACAAAAAATTAGACATTCTGAAGTCAAGCAATTGGAGGTTGAATTACAAAAATTTGAACATTATGTATGATGTTCAAAAGGGCAAGTCTGTGATATTTGGTTTATAGTATTTACATACCTGCAAGTTTGTCTTCCTAACTAGATTATAAATTTCACAAGATTGAAAATATCTCTTTTGTGCTTACAAGACATTAAATACACATGTCGATGAAAATGAAAGGATTTACATTTATATATGGGGTCTCAAACTCTCATAATTTATTAATATATTAGATTGCATACTCTTTTTTACTTTCCATAAAACAGAGTTGGTTGTTTAAAAAGGGTTGTATTTTTTTTTTGGTACGCGGGCCTCTCACTGTTGTGGCCTCTCCCGTTGCGGAGCACAGGCTCTGGACACGCAGGCTCAGTGACCATGGCTCACGGGCCCAGCCGCTCCGCGGCATGTGGGATCCTCCCGGACCGGGGCATGAACCCGTGTCCCCTGCATCGGCAGGCGGACTCTCAACCACTGCGCCACCAGGGAAGCCCTAAAAAGGATTGTATTTTTAATAAACATATGCATATAAACTATACGTTATCTAAAATGTGAATAAATTGTACAGCATTGCAAATTACCTGAAACAGTCCCTCTTTCTTGAGTGTGTATGGGGGAGGGGATAAAAGAGGATGCAATGTGTTTGCGTAATGTGTATGTGGAAAAGAGAAAGATAGAATAAGAGTTATATATATTCTGAAGTCTACCTCAGAAACCCCCCCCCCCTTGAAGTAAAAACGTTTAGAAAACATTGATCAGATTCCATGAAATAAAGAGAATGAAAAGTTGAGTGTTGAAAAGTAATTGCTACTATGTGTCAGGCAGTGAACATACAAAATGATTAAGACAAAAGAGAATGAAATGAGCTCCCAGTCATATATAATAACTGACATTTGTAAAGTGTTTTCACTTACGTTTTTCCAATTGACCAGCTAGGGCATGAATCATAATCATCCTCACTTTACATATGAGGAAACTGATGTCAGATGCCTAGTTGAGGACAGAAGTATGATTTTGAATCTGTGATAACTGATACAACATCCTCCCTCCTATGTCATGCTAATTAGCTACTGACGCTGAATTGAAAATGTTCTTAAATTTGTATACGTTAAATAGTATTTATTCATCTTTTCATTCATTCAATCCACAAGAATTTAGTGAGCCCAATGATCAAGGGCACCAAGTGATGGGGATATACAGATAAAATAGACCAGTTTCCTGCCCTGAGAATGACTACATTCTAAAGCATATGATTCTGTGGAGAGAGGGAGATGGGATGTTCTAAGATGCACTCTTGTGATAAATCTAGGAAGAAGGATAAGTAAGAAAGTTCCATGAAGATGATTTTGGGAGAGGCACTCCAAAGTAAAGCAGCATATGGATTCCTCCTTATGGAGTATGCAATATCAAATCTTTACACGGATGAACCATTTGGAAACATAAGTAAAGTCATACCCTCAAGGATGCTGTCTGCACTACTGAAGGATTAATTCTGTACACAATGAAGGCTAATAAATGATTTTAAGCTAAAGAAGCAGGATTTTAGAACCAACAGCATCACTGTGCAGCAATGTGGAAATTGCTTTCACTTAAGAACATTGGTAGCATAGAGGAAAGTTAAGCTGTAGCAATAGTCAATGGGAAGAAATGTAGCAGTCCAAACTAACAATGGGTAAGTAAGTCTGGAGGGAGGCTAGCTGGATAGTTTAGGAGTTATTTAAAAGATAGTCTTAACTGGATTTCATAATAGATTTCAAATAAGAAAACTTAGTGAGATGCTTTTTCTCTGGGATAGAGGAAAACAAACAAGGATGGATTTATTGGTGAGAAAGTGGGAAACTGAGCAAGTCCATGTTGGACTTATCTGTCATTGAGGAGGCTATATCACCTGTTACAGGGAGAAAAAGGACCTGGTGGGATAGCGATTTGACGTTGCCTCTGTGTGAGATGAAGAGCAGCATGTAAAAAGATCTCTGAGGGCTTCCATGGTGGCGCAGTGGTTGAGAATCCGCCTGCCGATGCAGGGCACACGGGTTCGTGCCCCGGTCCGGGAAGATCCCACATGCCGCGGAGCGGCTGGGCCCGTGAGCCATGGCCGCTGAGCCTGCACGTCCGGAGCCTGTGCTCCGCAACGGGAGAGGCCACAACAGTGAGAGGCCCACGTACCGAAAAAAAAAAAAAAAGGATCTCTGATATCATGGCCCGTCCGAGGGTCCTTGCCACACTCTTGCCACAGCAGTATTATGCAAGTCAAGGTGACTCCTCTCCAATGGCTCTTAGTACTTCAGGGCCCGAGCCAAAAGTGCCAGGCAGTGTGGATCCTGCTCTCTGGTGTCGAGGGGTTAGTTTGGCAGAACGTTGGGAGTTGAAATATTATTCCATGATCTCTGAGCTGGGTACAACAAAAAGCAGGGAGATTTGGAGCTGAGACTGGAGGCCTCGATGAAAAGACTGGATGGAGTGGAAGTAGAGATGAGAAGAACCAGAAGAGGATGTCATGTCAAAGAGAGTACATTGTAATTTACACTGTTTGAATTCATACAATGTTTCTGTGCTCAGTGCGGTGCAGTAGTCTTGTACAGCACTGTATTATGCAGAATAACATGTTAGAGGTAGAAAGGACTTTAGAGACCATTTATTCTCATCCCTTCATTTTACAGATGACAAAAGTGCTCCCTAGAAATCAGGCAGCTAGCTAGTGCAGAGCTGAGGGATGAAACACTGACTTCACCGGGAGGTCTGCCTACCCTCAGTAGAGCTTAAATATTTAAAAAGATTTGTTAAACACTTGCTAAATGCAAGGCCCATTGATAAGCACTGATTGATATATAATCCCTATTTTCAAGGAATTTGCTACCTAGTGTCCTACTGAGAATTCATATTATGTATTAAATGAAACAGTTATTAAGGTGACATTCTGAAAAACCAGGAATCCAAACTCCTTCTAAATTAAGCAAGGTTTGTCATCAAAGGGTTGAATAGCTGCCCTTTTTCTTGTGGAATCACAATTTTCTATCACCAAACATAGATAGTGGCATAATTTTTATGTTCTAGGACCACAAATGATAGTTTCTATGAATAATGCCTGCTGAAAACAAAGTAAATAAACTGGAAAGTTATTTCACATCTTTACTTTCCTATCTGCAATATTAAACTGTGCTCATTGTTTCCTCAGCTTTTCCTGTTAACAACCAATTTCTGGTGAGGTTGGAATTAAAATTGTGTGCAAAATGCTTCATTTTTTTCTCAACAATTATTTTTATGTTCTTCACCTCTGGTGAAATGACCCCTACCAATTGTATCATTTTGTAAGAGGCAATCAGGAGTTTTACAGGAAAAAAAACACATATTTTATTAAATTAATTTAAAAAGAAATATTTGAACATGAAATTCTACATAGTATAAATATTTTATAAGGGAAATAGCAATAAAAATTAATATTTAGTTATATTATTCATGTGCAAGGGGAAAAACCTGCTAACTAATATGGAAGCCAATGGTTCTCCTCCTAGAATATTCCAAATAGCATATATGGAAAAATTTTGCTGTATCATATTTTAACATTTGCTTATATTAACTCTGTTATACTGTTTTAAAACTATACTAATGATTATATTTCTCACATATTTTCTTGAGTGCTCACATACCTCAGAGATATAATATATAAAAATAAATGTGAAATTCACAAAACCACTACAACCAAATTGGAAAGAATCCAATATAGTACATATGAAAACTTCTTGGTGAAATGTGAGACAGAGATTTTACCAGCACATCCCTTTTATGTGCATGATGCAATGTTTGGGCTGGGGAAGCTCCCTGCTACACTGGTTACTCTATGGGAATAAGTGCAGACTTCAGGAATATTACTGTTCTGGTGTAGTTCTCAGAGCACTCTTTAGAACTGTCAGAGATGTCTTAATGGCCTGAGTAATTTAGTTCAGATTCTCAGGGTTTTTTACTCCCACAAAATAAAATCTCCTCTGGGAGGATTATCACATTGAAATCATTCCTGAGTGTGTCCCTTTCGAAATTTTTATTTTTTTGATACAAAGTTTTGCACAGAAATAAAGGTGATTAAAAGTAAGATTCTGGGACTTCCCTGGTGGTCCAGTAGTGAAGACTCTATGCTCCCAGTGCAGGGGGGGTGGGTTCCATCCCTATTCAGGGAACTAGATCCCGCATGCCTGAACTAGAAGATCCTGCAGGGGGCAATGAAGATCCTGTGTGCGGTAACTAAGACCTGGCGCAGCCAAGTAAATAAATAAATAAATAAATAAAATTTTTTTAAAGTAAGACTTTGCAAAAGATTTCAAACATCTTACCATCCTTATTTATGTGTTTTCACAAAGTAATCAGTCAGTGCTGAGCATTCCCTGAAAAATATTTAACCTCTGAAATGACTCAAGTAAGTTCAAATATCTCTTTCTCGGAGAATATACAAAATATTCTTAACACCGGTTTTCACCGTCCTTGCTGTTCCCTCGAGAATGAATTCATGCAGTTGATTAAAATAGCATGTGACATGTTGAGACTTGTCTTTTTTCTAACTATAACCGATTTCCAGTGAAAGGAGTAATTTAAGCTACATGTGGGCAGTAGCTTAGAGCTGTGATTTCAAGGTGTTGTCCCTAGACCAGCCATATCAGCAGCATCTGGGAATTTGTTAAAAAAAAAAAAAAAAAGCAAATCCTTGGGCCATACCTCAGACATTCTGAATAAAATATTTCAGGGGTGGGGCCCAACAATCTGTATTTTTACAAATCTTCTAGGTTATTCTAATGCAAATTAAAGTTATATGACTGTCTTAAAATTTACCTCACCAGCAGAGGCCCATTTCTTAGTCCAGAAAAGCATTGCTATACTCAATAAAACATTTGCTGAATGAAGGAATAAATGAATGAATGAGTCATAGTTTGTGAGACGGTCTTCAATAAGTCTTAGATTCCCACCCTGGCAGTAACTAAAAACACCAAAACTGGGTATTACTAGATAAAGCTCAGGCAAGGTATTCCTTTATTTAGTACTTGGTCACACTATAACGCCAATTACTCTTAGTCACTGACTCACAGTGAATTTTAGATGCTCATTTCAGAATGAGTATATAGAGTTGTATGTCTCAGTTCCTGGTCACTTCAGTAGGCCCAAGGTGCTGGTAAGAGATGGACATAATAAAACAGAACCAATGGGAAGCCATTGGTTTCTGGCTATGGAAAGCCAGAAAGTGCTACCTGATGTTGAGGTCCCCTCACCAGCACGCAGTAAAGCCAATCTATTGACATCGGGTTGTGGTGATGGAAAATGCAGTGTTTATTGCCAGGCGCCAAGCAAGGAGTCCAAGCAACTAGTGCTCAAACGCCCCAAACTCCCCGAAGGCTTTCAGGAAAATGTTTTTAAAGACAAGGTAAGGGAAAGGGCTGCGGGGTGTGTGATCAGCTCACGGACATTCTTCTGATAAGTTGGTGGTAAGGTAATCAGGAGAGGAGTCAACATGATCAACCTTCTGGTTCTAACTGGTCTGGGGTCTACATGCTTGTGGTCCGCATACAGTTAACTTCTTCCATTGGTTGGGGTTTCAGTATCGGCAAAACAGCTCAAAGAATGTGGCTCAGAATATTATCTTTAGCCTTTGAGGGGGAACTAAAGGTCCTTGACTTTGTTTAAAGGCTAAACTATTATTATTTTGTCTGGCTTGACTGTTTTCCTTTGTTTCTGCATTTTCTCACTTCTCTGATTAAATTTATTCTTTGGAACTTAGGGGAGGCTAAAGTTTTTCTACAAACAAGAGGCAGGCAGAGGACATGGAGTGAGGGGTGGGGTCTGTCCCAGAAAGGCCCCAGAGGGTCCTGCTTGGTTACACCTTTTCTGTGGAAATAAAAACAGGCATGAGAAATATGTCCACAGATCATGCAATTAACTCAAACTATAAAACAAAGCCTAGTATGATTGTTGAAAATCCTTCACAGTGGATAACTATCTAAGATGTAGTCTAAATAAAAGTGAAGACAATTTATTTTTAGTCTCTGTGACATTTAAAATGTGTAAAACTTTCTAGGTAATTGCCTGAACGTGCTTCCACTCACGTGTACCATTTCTCCTGGGCAAAAATTTCAGGAATAAGGGGAAGAAAGTAATTCTCCTAGTGGATCCCTCACTCACCACCCCCCTTTCTGAGACTATATTGCCAAACTCAAAGTCATGCGGAGAAGTTGAATTTATTGAATTTGTTAGCAACATGGAAACAAATAATTATAGCAAATAATAAGCTAAAGAAGGTGACAAATAATAAGCTAAGAAGGCTTTACTGCTTTTACATATCCTTCCATCACTAAAATAATTTCCTGGGCTTTCAAAATGTGGTGAGAACAATGTCATAATTATTTTTATTTGGCTTGATTTTCCTGATTCTTGTTCAGATCTGGGGTCATATAAAAATTGTAAAAATTACATATATATGTAATACAAAATGTATGTGTGTGTATATATATATATATATATATATATATATATATATATATATATATATATATATCAAAAAGAATAACTCACTAAAAATACAGCTTACAAAAAGATATGGGAAAAAAACTGGGATTTTTATTTTGTCAAAACCTTGTTAGTCATGTTTTGGTTTTGGATTTGCAGTCCGTGGAGTATTTTATACTTCTCAAATTTCTTCTGTTCACTTGTGACTCGCAAACCTAATAGAAATCTCTTTTTCCCCTTCAAGTAATACTTGTCTGCTTCTAGGGCTATCAAGGGAATACTTTTTAAAAAATTGTTCAAACCAGCTAGAGCGGTGCACAAATACATACCGAATAGGAACATACTGAAAAACAGCCAAAATAATCTAAAAGCTCACTGTAAAAAAATACAGAGAACAAAGTAAAAGGAATGCCTTAAGGGCTTAGTTTCAATTTCTGCCATAATCCACCATTTCAGATAGAGTTAATTCCCTAGACTGTGTACATATGGATAATTTAATTCCACAGATAATCTCTAATATTTGTTTGGGGATAAAATGTCAAACTTTTCCCACAAAACCTTTTCTCCTCACCTTTGGACAAGTGGTCAAATGGGGGGATTTGTGTTTGCCTCTCATTTGCCTGACTGTATGCCAAGGGCAGTGCAAACAAAGTGCGAAGTGAATCTACCCATCTCTCTTCTACCTCAGCTTTGTTTTGCCCGGGTTGAGGGAGGGAAGTGAACAATGAAGTAGTAAAATGCAAAAGTCAGAGGTTTTTTAAAAAAGGCACTGAATTTATTTTAATAATAGATTCATTATTATTATATTTTAATGTAACAAATAAATTAAACCCTCCACATAAAAAGTGGATACCTCGTTGTTCAGTTTGGAAAGGCAATATTGGAAAAAGCTTAGGAGTTTGAAGCAAAAGGCATGTGTTTCAATCGTAGCTCTGCCACTTGCTGAGTGACCTTCAGAAAGTTATAAAAATCTATGAATCTTAGTTTTGTCATCTAGAAGATGTGAATAATAATAATTTTCTCAAAGTATTGTTATAAGGATTAAATAAGGTCACACACATGAAAAGCCCTTTTAAACCATAACTGCAGCATAGTTGTTATTTTTTAAGAGATAAAGTATAGAATGTGAAGCACTCTAATATTGGTTGTATATGAGACCAGGGTGTTTCAGAGTAGCTGAACTTCAAAATATCATCAGCAGCAGCAGTCAGTGGTGCTCTCTATGGACTCCTATCTTTATAAACCCCATTATCATTCAACATGTTCTACACACAGTAGCTGCTCACAAAATCTTTCCCCAGAAGACAGACTGAAATCCAGAACAGTAACCAACCATCTTCAATGCATCCTGTTCTCTGGCTGACGAGAGATGGATAATTAAACAAGAAAAAATAGTTTGCTTTTGTAAAAAAATGTGTTTTATATATAAAGTGTAAATATAAATATATATAAAATATATATTTTAAGTGGAAATCCTATACTGAAAAACAGAATTCTCAAGTAGTAGTAATCCACTTCTCAATAATCAAGACCCCAATTTTGTTACAAATATCATTTTCTATGAATTGTTATACATTGTGTATATACAGAGGCTGAAGGTTATGGAGTTCTAACTTTACACTTTTCTTCCAAAACATTTATACTCATGAAATGAGTCCCTGAATTTGGAAGACACATATTTTCTTAGGCAATTTCCTTGCTTTAGATAATAAAAGAAAATATGACAAATTTTAATTTATAAGAAATTACAAGTGGCCTCTTTCTCATTTTATTTGTGCATATTCAAATAAAGGATTTAGTTTTTAGCTGCAGTCAGCATCACCAGAGTGAGTCACCTCCAAAGAGAGAATTGCTAGATAAAAAAATTCGACAGGGGCTTCCCTGGTGGCGCAGTGGTTGAGAGTCTGCCTGCCAATGCAGGGGACACGGGTTCGAGCCCTGGCCTGGGAGGATCCCACATGCCGCGGAGCAACTGGCCCCGTGAGCCACAAATACTGAGCCTGCGCGTCTGGAGCCTGTGCTCCGCAACGAGAGGCCACGATAGTGAGAGGCCCGCGCACCGCAATGAGGAGTGGCCCCCACTTGCCGCAACTGGAGAAAGCCCTCACACAGAAACAAAGAGCCAACACAGCCGTAAATAAATGAATAAAAAAAAAAAATTCGACACCTGGCATAAATATCAAAGAATCAAATAATTGCTATTCCTTAGTGTGCTCATCAGATCATTTTCAGTTGCAAGTGTTAAGAATCTCAACTCCAATGAGCTTATGGAACAAAAGAAAAATGCATTGGCTCTCTCTACCTCTGTCTCTTTTCTCCTTGTACGTTATACTTACTCTCTTCTGCTGCCATAGTTCTCCTGTCTTGGGGTAGGACCATAGCCAGCAGCAGCATGGAATCCACATACCAATAGCTCTACTACCAGAGAAAAATTAAGTGTTCCCTTTCCAAGCTCTCCAGTTATATTTTTTATCCTGGAAAAGGCTCTTGAATGGCTTGACTTAAGGCACTCCTGGGCCAATCTTGGCTCAAGTGTGTGTATGTGTGTGTGTGTGTGTGTGTGTGTGTGTGTTGGGGGTAGGGTCTAAGACCAGAAGAAGTGTGGAAAGGAAAATAATTTTGGAAAGACAGTATTAATAGCCTTGATATTTAATATAAGAACAAATTATTTTCATTAGTAAAGAAATTCCATTAACTTCTATAATAATTTGAATGAGTATTTTTAGCTAAACAATATAAAAGAGGAAATGCTTTGAGTTATTATTGAAACAATTATAATATCCTTATAGAGGACTGCACTTTAGATGAAGGAAAATTTTTTCATACAATTGCTGAATTTGAACAAGTTTTCTATCAATGAAATAAAAGTGTGATATTGAAGCTTTTATGGTCCTTTGACATCTTGGAAGACAAAACTTTCCATTACTCCTTCTGAGAAAATTAACTCACTAAAGACTTTCAGCATCATATTCCTCAAACATAACATTTCATATCAGCAGGGTTAGGAAGACATTATGACCTCTAAAAAACACTTCAAAGTAAATCACTGTTTCTCCAGTTTAAACCATCAAAATAGTAAGGAGATGAATATATATCAAAGGCTTGAAAGAGAGCTGAGTTCTAAGTGGCTTCTCTATCTTGATAGTGGTCAGTCATGGGTCTCTTCTACAGGTTAAGCAAGTTGTATTAGTTTCACCACTTCAGGACTTTTCAGAGCCTTTGATGAACTACCATGTAACACTTCCAATCCTATGTGACTTACAGAACACTTGTAAAAATTGCTCCCACCCCCAGAATACTTATTATCCTCTTCCATAACAGTGATGCTGTTTAAGAACTACTTTCCATATATTCATGACCTGAGACTTGCCATTCCTTACATATTATACAGTTCTTTGACTTTTTAGTAGGACCAAATTTTTAATAAAATATTATAATTAGGAAAGTCATCTTGTTAAATCTTCTAAAAAGAAAATATTTTTAAAACCTCATGTGACATGTAATTTTGAAATTTTAATTTGTGATTTCAGAGTAGCATAATAGAATATTTAAAATTAGGATTTGAATAATCTCTACTATTTAAATGGCTACAGAATATCTTGATAATGCTTTTTACCACACCACTCCTCTCTCAGCCCTCAGGTTTGCTGAAGGTAAAAGAAAGCTAAGAATCACTGTATCTTGTAAAGTCTCCTATTCAGCCATCCCATCTTAGATTCTCTGACACTCCCCACAACCAATGCCCAGGATACAATTGACTACAGCATTGCTCAGAGAAACAAGCAAGAAGCCAGAAAGGCAGAATGGTCTTAGACAAGTCACTTAAATCTTTGACAATTGGTTTTCCTCATTTTTAAAAAAAGGCCTTACAGTCTTATAATATTTATTCTTTTTCATCACATGGTTATATTATTGTGAAGAATCAATAGGTAACATATGGGAAGATAAACTAGTTATGCTACATAACTAATAATTTTTTGTTACTTTGCCATAGCCTCTGAGAGGACATTTCTACCTGCAGGCTCTTCAGTCTTCAGTCATCCTACACACTGGTGAAGAAACACTTCATAAACTGGATTATTTCTCTATTGGAAAGGCCTGCTGGGTGTCTTCTGTTTCCCCCACGTTCCTTATCCAGCCTCTCTATCCTGTCCTTTGTCCCAGATGCTGGCCTTTATTGACTACATCAAATTTTTCCCTTGTCCTCTGGCTTCTGGCTGGGTTTGGCCAATGGAGAACAGCAACAGGAGATGTCAGAAGGGGAAGAGACTAAGTTCCAGTTATTAATCCCCTGCTGCTTTCTGCCACAGCCTGGCTGCCCACACAGCGCAGAGGTCCAGCTCCTATAAGGTGCTCATGTTGACAGCACCCTCTCTCTCTTCACATTCCATTATCTGCTCACTTCTCATGACTGGTCAACCCATAGGTGGTACTATTCAATGCACATGCCATCTTTAGATGGAGGCACAGGGGCTTCTGCCTTCGGCCTAATGATTTCAAGAGCCCCACTCTGATTCTCTACATTGAGGAGAGTCTTCAGAGCCAAAAAGATGTGGCCACTCAGGCCTGCTCTCTCCCTGATAAAACCATACTCAGGACCTCAGAATTTCCTGCCCAGACTGACTTGTGACCACAGTTATCCTTTTCCCCAGGTCAGCTGTCCAAAAGCAGACTATGCTGTGGATGAGTATACCCTAGAGCCAGAGAAATAGCCAAAGGGTTGCTGTATGTGAAGTGTGGTTGGAGTTTGGACATAAAAGGTAGAGATGCCACCCAGAAATATGAGCATCTTTTGCTAATTCTTTAAGGTGCTGCCGTCTTGCCAAGCCATGCATCTATAGGGCCACATCCACCTAATGAGAACGCTTTCTTCTAACTTGCAAAAAGGTACCATATGAACCAATAGTAGCCTTGGAACTAGTAAAACTAAGATTTTAATAAAATTGTGCTACCCTAAACCCTAGGGCTTTTTTTTTTTTTTTTTTTTTTTTTTTTCTTTTTGCGGTATGCGGGCCTCTCACTGTCGTGGCCTCTCCCGCTGCGGAGCACAGGCTCCGGATGCGCAGGCCCAGCGGCCATGGCTCACGGGCCCAGCCGCTCCGCGGCACATGGGATCCTCCCAGATCGGGGCACGAACCCGTATCCCCTGCATCGGCAGGCGGACTCCCAACCACTGCGCCACCAGGGAGGCCCCCTAGGGCTTTTTTTGAAGGTGCTTTGTGGGATACTGCTGAGTCATGAGGGAGAACTGTCAGTTGGCCAGGGTTTTCATTAATCAGAGCAGCAAGGCTCTGATTACTTTTAAAGTTTTATTTGAATACCTAGTTCTGAACTTAACTTTTGAAAAGCACTGGACTCTGTAATCTAAAAGTTCCCATCAAGCTTGACCATTAGGTCTTATGATCCTCTGCAACCTTCTAGTCTTCTGGTTCTAGACTCTATTTAAACTATGAAATTTCTCACTGCCCTACCTATTTCCTTTACTTGTCCTTATTCACACATGTCTCTCTAACTCAGAATGGTTTTCTTTCCTTTTTTCTACTACGTCCTTCAAAGAACTGCTCCCATACCACCTCCTCCGTGAAGGTTTCCAAGTTAATCTGAACACTGATGAGATGTTTTAAACTCTTTATCAGATACTCCAAAGCAGAAGGAACACAAGCATTTTGTTAGAGTTGTAGTGTTGTTGTTTGTTTTTCTCCTTACTTGAGCTCTAGATATTGCCCACTTTCTCTTGACCCTATGTAATAGGAAAGAAGGTGGTTCCAAGTCATGAAAGTGCTCTCTACTCTGTTGAAATTATAATAAGTTTCAGTCTAAAGGGGGAACATAAAGATTAGCAGCCAGGTTCAAATGAATGTTAAAATTCCACAGAAAGGAATAGAGAAGAAATATTGGCTGAATACCATGAACCAAGTGTTTTAGAAGATTTGTAATAATAAGAACATCTACTATTAATTGAACACTTATTATGTGTCAGAAACAATTTCACTCAAGATTCCCAACCCTGTGAGGTTGGAACTATTACTAACTCTATCTATAACTTCGACTATCCTAAGCCTGCTTATTTTAAAATCCCTTGCAGGATGTTTAGTCCTGTCCAAAATGACCATAGGACAGCTGGTCCATAAGATATTTGGTCCATGCAGGGAGGTCCTTGAAATTTGGTCCTATCCAAAATGTCCATGAGCATATTTGGTTCATGCCAAATGGTTTTGAACAGGACCAAATATCAGGAACCTTTTGACATGGACCAAATGTCTTATGGACGTTTTGAACAAAAGCAAAATGTCTGCTGACCCCAAAATCTCTGTCTCAACATCCCTTACAATTAATTTAATCTGTAGTTAATTTATGCCCCAATTGTTAAATTTGTTGCCTGCCTTTCTTACTACTTGATTTAGTCATTTGTTTAGAATTTTAATATTTGGACTCAATTTGAGTAATTTTTGTATGTGTGTTAATTTCTTACTTATTCTCCTGTGGTTCTCTCTATCTCTCTCCATCAGTCTCCCTCTCTCTCTCTGACTGTCATCATTCTATTCATGAGTTTGGAATTCTTGTCTGTGAGTTTATTTTGAGTGTGATTTTTTTAATCTAGTTTTTTTTTCTTTATTCTCCTTTGTTCTCCTCTTTCACTCTGTTCAACCTAGTTATCCAGCTTTTTATATCTGTCTCCATTTGGTCCCCTGACGAGAACCAAATCTTATAGATGCATTTGGGTGTTCCTGTCCCATGGTGGTCTTGCCAATATTGTGGATCCAGTTACAGAACCAACGGGTAGCTAGTTAAAGATCCCATTTATGTGGCTCTGTGTTCTCCTGTTCTCCTGTCTCCCTGAGCCTGCAGCTGGCTAAAAACAGAAACCAGGACTGCATAATTATTGAAAGTATACATTTTCTTTATTTCAATTTTTTTTCCTACAAATGGAAGCCCCTGATCTCAGCTCTGGTTTCAAATAGTAAAGTTGACTCTACTGCTCCATCTGGTGTGAAGCAATTTTCTTCATTTTTACCCCAAGAAATCCCAACTGCAAATGCCTTTGCCTAATTCCAGATTCAGTGCTCAGCTGGCCCATGGTGACTAAAAACAGGATACTTGTATTGAAACTTTGAAAGCAGTGAAAATACTTAAGGTAATCTGGGAAGTTCAGAGAAACCCGAAATCACTAAGGATTGTGACAGATAGTTGTTTCCTAGTCATTCTGAATGACCTTCTCATGGAGTAAGGTGAAGACTTAGACCAATCACAGTTGACGTAAGCAGCAGCAACCAATCTGAAATATCACTGTACATGTATACATATTTAAAATATAGGACTTAGTATTGTGCACCTAAACCTCAGTGTCTCTTGTTTCATAAAATCTTGCACAATAACTACAGAACAGTCACATTTACAGAAACATTTAAAGATTTCTTGGCAAATTTTTATAATTGTCAGAACTTTTAGTAGTCAAATGTAAAGGAGTCCTGACTTTTGTAGAAGCCATATAATAAAAAACACAAACTATTAAATAGACAAACAGAAAATATTTTATCTTTCCTTTTACTTTAACTTCAGAATAACCTTGTAAAGCATTGCAAAAACAAAAATCTGTTGATCTTATGCACCCTAGAAATGTCCAAATTCATTTTGTGTCAAAAAGATACAGCCACTCTAAAAAAAAAAAAAAAGGACCCTTATCAGACCAAATATCCAAAAGAAAGGTAACAACTGTATGTGCTTAGGAGCTGTACTTAACAATTGTTTGAACACTTACAGTTAACCCACTCTTTACATCATCTCTGAAAGCTCAGATGTTAATAAGTTGATAATTTGATTAGTCTGCCCTTTTTAGTATAATGATCTTTAACAAAATATGTTAATTCACCACATGATTGATAAAATATTTGATAGTAAAATATGTTCATTTTACAGATAAGGGTATTGTCTCAAAGATTTTCAGAATATTTCCTGAGGCCATACAATAAGCTATAAATGGCAAAGCCAATTTTAGAACTCAGGTATTCTGACCATGAATTCATTAGATTCAGATCTCAGCTACAATGTCCAAAACCAAGATAAATCTACTTGGTTTTTTAAACTTATGATCAGTTATGATATTTTACAAGTGGCAATTCATATTTTAATATTTGCATTGCCATTTATTTCAAGTTTTTGTTAAAATGCCATAACAAATATGTAACATATTCTTTTAAGCAACTTTAAGAACTATAATATCAATAAATGACTTTACAGAAAGAATTATTGAATAGAATTTCCACTTAGTGTTGAAGAAATGCCTTGGTTCAGCAACATCCAGTAAGTGAGCACATAAATAATTGCTTATTAAAGACTTTATATATGGAATATTACAACTTCTAAGTATTAGCAATTCAATAATGAAAACATTATGATTTACTTGCCACAATCATTAGTAATTGACACTATGGATTATATAATATTACTTCCTGCCAGTAATTTTGATTGAAGCAAAGGAGAAGTGGCCATGAAATATACATTTATAACTCTATATGACTACAGTACAATTACTATGAATGGTTGATGAACTCTTTAACTTTCTGATACTCATTGACAAGCTATATTAAATTTCATTCTATGGCACCTGTCAAGGGAAATACAAAACTGTATTTACTGGGCCAATTAGAAAGAGAAAGAATGTTCAATCAAATTTATGTGAGGTCTGAATAAGTTATATCAGATTTATCCTTGGATAGGGGAAGAAAATATTCTTAGACTTTTGCACTTTCGATACAGGAAAGAAACTGAGAAATTGATTGGGAGTTCATGGCAAAAGGAATTTTTGCAAGGTCATAACATATTGGGGGCCCCTCCAATGTAGACAGCCTGAAGGTCTGACCCTATGAGGACCACAGGAACATACAACGGTATTACAAAGCCAAAGTTATAAAGCTCCATTTCTTTCATGTTCATGTGAGCACAAGGCTGTCCAGATAAATTCATCCATTAGGTATTCTTATTCATACATAAATTCTGAAGTTAGAAAATCTGTCTCCAATCTAGAATTTGTCTAGGTTAAAGAAGCATCTCTATCCCTCACATGAGAGAAAAAAAAATTTGGCAAACCAACAAATCATGTGCAATTTCTGAAACTTCTGGTATCTCTCACAGAATAATGCTACTATCTGGACTATGTATGGTCACTTAGTTTTGTCTCAGCACACAAATTGTTAAGAAGGGGGGAAAATCTATGGCCTCTAAGTACCAATAGAGGTAGAATTCAAGGTCTTTCTGAAGATGACCTAAGAAACAAACATGTGAGCCAAAGAATTGAAAAAAATTTGTCCCATGGCCCTTTTAAATTTATCCCTCAGCTAAACAGACATCTAGTCATTTAGAAAAGAACCCACCCCCTTGTTAGACTAGCTGAGGGACAATCCCCTGTTGTCATTTTTATTGTCTGCCCTGGAGAAGGAGGCAGCTTGGGATGCCTAATGGAATCTTGATTCTATTTCACAGCTACAGAGCACAGCCAGAGGCCCGTGGTGCTTTTGTGAGCCAGAATCCACGGAGGCTAATTTTGGCTGAATAGAGGCTAAAGAGAATTCATTTTTCCTTGCTACATTTATTTCACTAAAATTGTTCAAACTCACAAGATATTGCTGGAAGGACACCAGCAAGCACTTCTTAATTGGGGTCCCATTCAGCAGCAAAACTGACTTTGCAGGTACCAGCCACAGAGGTGATGAGGATTTTCAGGAGCCCTAAATGCATGGAAATTAACCTGAACACAGGAGACATCAACGCTATCTCTACTTAGATGTGGAATATAATCTCGAGGCTTCTGTTTCACATACTTGCTGGAAACTGTAACCATGGCTCTCATCTTTCAGTTGCTACACATGAAAGGTTTCATGTCTGGACATCACCAGTAGATCCTGCTGAGCATGCTCAGGGAGATAATTGCTATTCCCCCCAAACACTGAGAGTCTCCAGAGATAACTAGCAGCACTTGAGTATTAACCAGTTTGCAGTGAGCCAAATGGACAACAGAGATACAAGAAGAATCATTTTGCCTTTCCCTCCTACTTCAAATTTTAACGAGTAAGAAAAATTTTATATTTATGTTTTTAAACGTGTGCAACACTCTGGTCCTACAAATCATCTCAGTGTTAATAGCACAGATTCCTATTCTGAATTTTAAATTTGCACACATCGCAATTACTACTTAAAGTTGTAACTTTACATGTATTTTTAGCTCAGTAATTAATAAGGATAGCCATTAAATTGCTAAAATCTTGCAGAACAAAATTCTGTAAGACCTTGCGAACTCTTGATATTACTCTTGTTATTTTCTATGGGTTCTTGTATCTTTGTTTAAAGGCAGCATCATCCTCAGAAGGTACTTGGGGAAAAGTATAATCATCCCCACTTTACAGATGGAAAAATTAAAGCACGCTGGTGGGCGTGCCTGATGGAAGAATTTCTGTCTTCCATTTCAAAACTCACTCTTCTGGAATCAGCAGCAGAAAATAAACCTAATGTGTCTTTTTTCCCAAAATAAATTTAAAAGATAAGTCGAGGGCTTCCTTGGTGGCGCAGTGGTTGAGAGTCCGCCTGCCGATGCAGGGGACATGGGTTCGTGCTCCGGTCCAGGAAGATCCCACATGCCGCGGAGCAGCTGGGCCCGTGAGCCATGGCCGCTGGGCCTGCGCGTCCGGAGCCTGTGCTCCGCAACGGGAGAGGTCACAACAGTGAGAGGCCCGCGTACCGCAAAAAAATAATAATAATTAAAAAAAAACATAAAATAAAAGATAAGTCGAATATGGAAAATGGTGTTTCACAAAGGAATCTCGGGGAGAAAATGAATATCCCTGTAACAGGTACTCCACATTGTTTGTTGTCCAGAGGGTTCTGAGGGTAGTTAACCTAAGTTCACCTGCATTAAATATTGACCCTGAGGGGCAATTTGAGGCCTTGCTAATGGGGCAATTTGGGGCCTTAATGATGCAGACAAAAAGGTCCACAATCCTACTTGATGAAGTGAAGAGGCTCATTAGCATGATTTTCAAGGGTGGTGCTCAAAGAATTAGCTTGCCAACCAAAGCCAGGTCTAAACTGGTCAAATAAAGAGCTCTTCATTTAGCTAGAGTGCTGTATTTGAGCAGTGTCTACAAGTTCCTATGCATTTGCTTTTCTTTTCTTCTAGAGCAGTAAGTTTTTACCACTACATAAATGGACAGCTCTTTGACTTTCCGCAAAACTTTGAGAGCATAAAAAAAACGTATTTTTTAAAGCAATACAAAATAAAAGGGGAGTTAATGTAAACTTACCCCGAACGACCAATTATCCCCACTAGAGCAAAGTTCTGTGGTGAAAACAATGGGATTTTGTTTAAACTCCTGGATTTGTGCAACAGAAGCCAATTTTCAATATACAGTGAAGGCAAATTTAGGAAATAAGGCAAGCCAAATCACTTTTAAATATAAAACAACTGAGCAACGAATGCCATCACATACGTAATTTCAGACATGCATGGAGTTTTATAAGTGCTCAGTGAATTTAAATCTGTAATGCCCTAAGTAGACAAATGCACACTGAAATATATACCACACACGCCGCGTGCAAACACACACACACACACACACACACACACACACAGCATGCAAACCCACACATCAATATTAACTTAGTCAAGTAGAAAAGGCAGCTGTATATAAACTTAGTGCTTCGTCATTAGAAATCCACATTCATTGAACAAATACGCAGGAGGAATTATCAACGGGGGTGGAGAATTTTCCTTGTTCCTAGAAAATGTGTTTAAAAACTCTAAGAAATATAATATTCAATGGATAATGGAAAATATCTTACAATATTTAAGTTCATCAAATAAATATATAACTGGTTTTTTCTTGTATAATTTTATGTAATATATAGGCACACTGTCTAATTCAATTATCAAATACAAGGATAGACTATTCTTTGACTTATCTTGAACTGCTAGACTAGATAGACTGAAACGCCCTCAGCTTTGCCCTAGGCTCTTAATGTCTCAAGCTGCTGCTTTAGTGACTGGTTGGAGGGAAAAATAAAGAATGAAAATTCAAAATGTGACACTTTTAACTAATCAACTGCTAGATAATTTCTTTTCAGCACTGGTAAAAGTATCCTCTTCCTATGAATATGCTCTGTATTTGGTTATAATCTTCGACATGAACATGTTTAAAAAATGGAATAATGTAATTATTATCAAAACTAATTTGTACCTCAAACAGCCCAAATTAAATTCAATAAACGCAGTAGAAATTACAGTGATTTAAGTTCCGATGTTTCATCCTACTAAATTTTTAATTCTGGCCAATATGTTCTGCTTCTGGGATGTAGAATAAGGAGGGAGGGGGGTTGGCAAAGATGTCTGAAATTCCTCCACATAAAAATGTTTTTGTAATCACTCTATTTAAATAGTAACATTTTATTTTTTTAAGCATTTAGTTTCTTGATCAGGATCCATATTCATGGGGTCTCTCTGTAATCCACTTTACCACTTAATGTTGCAATTCAAATGTTCAGTCAGAAGCAAAGCCCTCCAGAATAAAGCATGAATATTACCATGTGGGGCTGTAAAGAGAAGACTATTAGAATATATCACCAACACACTAGGGGACCATTTAGTCCACTGCTCTAAATACATCATTTAATTACAATGGAGACATTACTTCATGTTTCTACTGATGTAAGTATTATTAGAATTCATGATATTCGCAGGCTACTGTGGGCCATTACATTGGCCATAAGCTATTCCATAAGATTTACTACTAAAGGCCCGCAAGGGTATTTGAGCATTCATGGATTCTGTGGCAGTAGGCTTTTATCTAAGACACATAAGTGAGGGACAACCGAGTTATTATCTCTAAGAAACATAGCTTAATATTTTGGATTCTAAAGGTTAAGGTACCATAAATCCTGAATTACTCTGAGATATCACATAAAAAGACATTTTTATTTTATTTTACTCTATTCTGCCTCTTAAAATATTTTATGATGGCAGTTTCTAGAGTTGTACCATGTTGTTTACATTCAGTCCCTGGATGCATCAAAACACTGACACAGCAATTCTTTTCAACTGTAGTAATGAAAGCAAAACTATATTTGGGGAGGGGTGTGTGTGTGTGAAGTCTGGTCTAGAAGGAAGGGAGAGGAGAGTTAACACAATGCTTCCTGTTTTTAAGGCGTACCCAATTTCCATTTGAGAAGTCCTGCTCTCAGCACTTTGATTGGTCCTTTTCATGATGGGTGTCACTGTGTTGGGCTGAGCTGAGCTTATCTGCCTTTGGATGCAAAACTGGGATCCTCTTAGACAAGAGATTCTAACGGACTACACAGGGAAGCCGGGGAAGTGCAGAATCCACTACAAGAAGCAGTTTCAGAAGGCTGCCTGCCCTTTAGACAATGAAAATTGCAACCAGAAAACTCAGGAAAGACTGATGAAGGGCTTAGTAAGTTTTGTCACAAAAGTAGGCAGAAAAGACAAACTTCTCTCTATTATAAAATGGAAATTTCTAGGTAACTTTCCAACAAATCAAAGATCAGGGGTTTGGAAAGCAATGTTTTGAAAACAGCAGGTGAAACATGAAATTCAACCAAACAATTCATTTTCTCTGTGCCACAGCAATGCCAGTTTTATGGTTTTTTTCAAGTCTCTTTCTTGGTATCGGAAGGCACCTGTTAGGTTTCTGAGTCTTAACAGATGAAGTACATAACTCTTTTGCATTTTCCAGGAAAACTATTAGATTCATCAGCATTGGCTGCCTCACTGAGAGATGGCTCTAAAATGACAGACAGTAGCAGGCAGCTGGAAGAGTCTAGTGAGGGTACAGAAGTTGTGTTTACTGAGGCACAGGAGGAGCCATTGGTTTGAACACAGAAAACCAATGAAAAGTTGGGCAGACAAGTCAGAGATCTGGTCCCCAAAGCTGAACTTGTAATATGGGGATGCCTCACTTCTGGGGCAGATTTTTTAATCATCTACCTTTCTCCTTACCCTCCTTTTCACCCCAAACTGGTCAAGTCTCAGTATGTACTATTCTAGGTCCTTAAGACTTCTCCTAGTAGAAGGACTTCTACCATTGCTACACAAACTGTCACCAGAAGGGCTATTCGTTACTCATCATTCCATTAAAAATCTCAATTTCACAAAGCATCACTTTTTTTTTTGGCTCTGCCTCATGGCATGTGGGATGTTAATTCCCCAACCAGGGATCAAACCTGTACCCCTTGTGCCCCCTGCAGTGAAAGTGCAGAGTCTCAACCACTGGATCGCCAGGGAAGTCCCAAAGCAGCATTCTTTTTGCTTTCTATGAATTACAAAAGAACCAAAATATTATCTTTAAGACAATAACATAAATAAAATAAGCAGTACTGCCTTGGACAAAATGGGCTATTCTTCATTAAAATCTAAAATATTTAATTACTTCAATTAAATAAAAAAGCATCAAATATATGCATTAATAATGTTTATCATAAAGTCACATTACTATCTTTTCCATCCAATTAGAATGTACTAAAACACTGTCCTTTTGGACCAAACTTCTAGATTTAACCACTTCCTGTTTTGCATAAAATGTATAATGCATATATTTTACTCTCAAACATACTAAATATGAATAATATTTAAAAAGCTAAGCATTCTGAATTCATAGGTCTGTAAGAATAAATGAATTTTTAAAAAATTAATACTATTTTTAATGAAATCACCATGCTGTGAAGACCGTGCAAAATTTCTACATCTCTAAGTATTAGCCTTTAAGTTGACATATAGTTGTTGATAATAGTATAATATTAGAGCTGTGTGCCCAATTAACATAATAATTAGGCTATCAGTATGAATCAGCATGACTCTAAGTGCATTATGAGTATTATATAATTTAATCCTCACAATAACCCCATTATGCAGATATTATTATCATCCTGATTTTATGGATTGGAAAACTGAGGCCAAGAGGACTTAAGCAACTTGCCCAAGGTAACATAGCCAATCAGCAGCAGAAGCAGAGGTTGAACTTGGCCACCTGACTCTGCAGCCCCACTCTTAACAAAGGTGCTCTACCCCGCCCACTCCATAGAAACTCAATCCATATGTACTGCATAGTCGCACAAATGGATAGACATTAAAGAAAGAAAATGCAGGAAACACACTACGTTGAGGTGTTTATAGGAACATTTCTACACATGCAATGCTTTTGTCAATTAGACCATTAATGTATCTGACACACTTATTCTTCTCTAATTTTCTTTTCTGAAGCCATATTTTTCCTTATAAATGTTTCCAACCACACACATCCACCAACAACAAATGAGTTTTTAAATTATGCTTAAACAAATTTGTTCAATCCCTCTCTTTAAAAAGTAGCAAAAGTCAACCATAATCATAATTTTATCCAGCTACTCTTGTTGTAAAAAATCTGATGGTCTAGGGTGGTGCTGCCCCTCTTCCTAATTTCAAACCAAGTACCTCTTCCTTTTCAGGACCGAGCAGCACCTGTAGAGTGGACACTTGGGCTCAGGAAGTGGGAGGAGGCAGAATTCCAATGGAGAGAGCCAGCACAGGATTTTTGGCAGCCTCGGGCCAGAGGTACTGATGGCCAAAAGACCAGTGCTGAGAATCAGGGCTCCAGGATTTCTGACTGAAGGAAACTTCACCCCTGGAGACCTGGGGACATCCAGCAGAAGGAGGCTGGGAAGATTTAGGGTTGACCTGGTTCCCAAAGAGTGTGCTGAACAGGTAGACTGATGCTTAGAAAGGGTTAGGATTCCGTTAATTTATTCATCCTATTTATAGAGCAACCACTATGTGCAGAGCCCTATTCCAAGTGTCAGGAATACCAAAATGAAACAAAAAAGGCAGAAATCCCCAGCCTTTTGGGTCTATCATTGTGGTGGGAGTGATTAAAACCAAAGTTCGTATCAAGTGCCCAAAAAACATGTCTCATTTTTCTTGGAAGTGTGGCTCACTCCCAACTCAGCCTTCCCACCAGGTTCTGCTGCCAAGTAGAGCAGCTCCAGTTACAGGCTCACAGTTTTAGACATTGCCCCAACCCGTTCAGACACGAGGTCCTGGGTCCCCATATTTAGCTCACTGAGCTGTCTCTTTGAAGCCACTCTGTCTTTGCATGAGGTAAGGAAAAAGCCCCTCCCATCCCTCAACCCTGGGGTCAGGGATGGGAGCTCAGACTATAGACAACTGTCTCCAGGTAAACTTCTCTCCAGCCACTCTTTCCTGGCTGGAGACAGATGATGCTTAATACTGGGAGGAATGATTTTAATAATCTCTTTGCATGGAAAAGATGTGTTTAGATGGTTTAAAACAATGCATTTTGTTTTCTTTCATGTAACCCTAAGTTTTTAAATTAGGTACCTTCATGCCTATTTTTAGGTTGATAATTAAATTTTTATCCTATATTTAAAAAGCTACGAAAAATATAATTATTGGCATTAGAATAAAACCTGTTTCGTTACTCTTTTAATGTATCCTGTGAAATCTATCACAGCAATTTGACGCCCACCACTATCCTTTTAAAATACATGAACAAGGGACTTCCCTGGTGGCGCGCTGGTTAAGAAACCGCCTGCCAATGCAGGGCACAGGGGTTCGATCCCTGATCCAGGAAGATCCCACATGCTGCAGAACAACTAAGCCTGTGTGCCACAATTACTGAGCCTGCGCTCTAGAGCCCATGAGCCACAACTATCAAAGCCCGTGAGCCACAACTACTGAAGCCCCGACACCCAGAGCCCGTGCTCCGAAACAAGAGAAGCCACCACAATGAGAAGCCCACGCACTGCAAGGAAGAGTAGCCCCCGCCCGCCAAAACTAGAGAAAATCCCATGCGCAGCAATGAAGACCCAATTCAGCCATAAATAAACAAACAAATAAATAAATTTATTAAAAATAAATAAAATAAAATACATGAACAAAGTCTTCTCTAACAGTTGGAAATTTTACATCACCCTCTTTACTCTTTGCATTTAAAGTCCTATCCCAATTCCCTCCACAGGAATTTTACCTAATGTATTATATTGTTATGCTTGAAATTATTTTTGCAATCACCTTGTTATAGCTCTATGGGACTAAAATATGTATATAAGTAAAAAAAAATTAAAATCTTTTGTGACCACAAGTTTCTAAGTATTTTAAAAAATTATTCTGGATCGAGCCCTCATTACCATTACTATTACCATGTAATTGATCAGAATAACTTGGATATATTACAAATTTTTAAAAATAATTTTCAAAGATAAAATAACAATTTTATTGGAAAGAAATCGTTTAATGAGAAGATTTGGCTTTTATTTTCAGGTAATTCATGAATCCCTGGGTGAATATTAATTTTGCTGGAATAACACAGGATTTAGCATCAAATCTATCTATATTTTATACATATAAAAATAAGAAAACCTATCCACATAAGTAAGATGATGGTAATACAAGGACTTTTATGATAGTAATGTTTTCAATTCTTATAACTCTTAAATTAAAAGCCAAAAGCCTCATGGTGATCATAACAAATCTATTCTTAATAATAATTTGATTAGTCCCTGCTTCAATTTTATTCAAAAAATAAAATAAAAGGAAATCATCTCTTTTTAAAAAGGATAGATTACTCCATCATTGGAGTAATTCATTTCCTTATTTCTAGCAAGTAAACCAAGATTTATTAAATGACAGTAATCCCATTATTCTTCTACTTAGAGGCAACTTGTTTAACTTTACATATGCAGAAATAGTTAGAAAAAAGAAAAATACAGTTTATTTAAGTACTCTTTCCCAAAATATTTTTGGTGGAAAAAGGATTTTTATATTTTCACATATTTTTATCAAAACCATGGGCCTATTGATTTGGCTTATTGCCCCTTTGGAAAATAATTATTATAAACCAAAAGGCAAAGCAAGTCCTTATTTTCAAGTCAATCAGACTGACTTTCTATTAAAAAATCTGACTTCATTTTTCATTTCAAATAAATGTGCTACTTTGTGCCTCCATGAAAACAATCTCTCTTTTGAATTCTAATTCTAAGATAATGTTAGATAGGTAGATAGATAAATAGATATAAATATGGATATAGATGAATAGACAGATAGATATTAGATACCTAGATAGTACAGTGATTTGAATGGTAGCCCCTTAAAGATATCCACATCAAAATTCTGGAATCTGTAATTGTAACTTTATTTGGAAAATGGGTCTTACAAGAAGTAATTCAGTTAAGGATTTTGAGATGAGAAAATTATCCTTGATTATCCAGGCAGACCCTAAATCCAATGACAAGTGTCCTTATAAGGGATACACACAGACAAGACAAGGAGGCCACGTGACCATGGTGGCAGGGATCGGAGTGAGGCAGCCACAAGCCCAGGAATACAGACAGTCACCAAAAAGCTGAAAGAGACAAGGAGTTGATCCTCTCCTAGAGTCTCCGAAGGGAGTAAAGCCCTGCCAACACCTTAATTTTGGACTTCTGCCTTCAGAACTGTGAGAGTATAAATTTCTATGATTTTTAGCCACCCAGTTTATAGCAATTTGCTAAATAACAACAGCGATAGGAGACTGATAAGAGATAAATAGATAGATGATAGATAGATAGATAGATAGATAGATAGATAGATAGATAGATAGATAATAGTCAGACAGGTCATGGAGTTTGCTGTATGGATGAAATAAGGCACTTCACTCCTACCTTTCTTTGTTTTGTCCTTATTGGACTCTTCATAGTCTTCCTATTCTTTATCAATATTCAGTGGATGGAAGGGGAAACAAATCTAAATGAAAATAATTATCTAACTTTGGAACCTGCCAACATGGTCAAAATATTCCACTTATGTCATGTGTCACTCCTAACAGAAACGGTCAGGTAATGATTTTTAAAAAGTCTGGATTAGAGGATCTTCTCCAAGGGCAATATTTTATGAAATCTCTTTGGTACCTGAATATTTTTAAACCCAGAGGGGGAAAAAGTCACCATGTTAAGATTCAGAACAAGTTATGAGTTCCTTTTGTAAAGTAAGAGAAAGAGGAATGCAAACGGGAAAATGCAAAAGAAAAACCAGCATGACACTTGGACCACAGGCATATTTTTAGGTAAATCAATCCACTAAAATAATACATATAGAAGCTGAGGATATGGAGACTGATACTCTTAAAACTATCTATGCTGCATACCTCTTGGAAAGTGTTGGTAAAGTACACTTAAACTCCTGTGTGAAAACCACTGGTCCGCAGTAGAAGATCCAAAATTTTCAGTGCCTAAGCTTAAACAATTCTAGGAGCCCTCTTGAACAAAAAAGTACAAAGTTTTAGTACGTGTTTAAATAAAGGGCCTTGGAAGGATCTCATGCACCTGAGAAACACTGAAGCTTAAGCTTCTTTAGCTTCATGGTAATTCTACCTCCAGACAGAATAACCGGGGGTAACTATACAATAAGTGCTAATTCTTAGCACTTATTGTATAGTTGGTCTTTGGGACCTCAGCTCAGACACAAAACATCCTATTTTAATATCCACTTAGAATTATATTTCTTTTGTCACTTGTGATATTTCTTTATGCAGATTTGTCTCTCTCCTCTCTTAGATCACAAGCCATTGAGTCATTTTTCTACTGCTGGACACTCACCAGAAACCTGAATAACGGACATGCCAAAATGTTGGTGACCAAATAAACTGACTCAAGCCTTCAAGCCTGTAGCCAGGACAGCACAAAGTCTGGAACTATTAGCCTCTCCATAGTTTCCAAAGATCTCCTGGTACTGTGACAGTCCAAAAATGTTAGAGTACATTGCCTCCTGTTATCAGATGTGTTCCAGGGATGCACTGTTCCTTCCCAGAAACCTCAAGGAGAGCACTAGGATAAGATAAGGATAAGATGAAGCCTGGATAAGACATACTGATAGCCCAGAAGTAGGAGGAAGCTTTTAACTTGGATAGTGACCAGGGTCTCCTGTGGGGACCTCGGAGGGAATTTCTGAGATCTTGGTAGGTTCTGACCTAGAAGTTGGGTCCAGAACATGGTAGCAGGCACTATTCTCTGTGTTTGCTCTATAATGATCTTTCTTACAGGTGCTTCTGTTTCCAGGCATAGCCACTCCTGGGCCCTCAAGCCTGGATCCAGAAAGAACCCTTCTGTGAATGGAGGTTACTTCTCCCTTTAGAACCACACAAGATAGTTCTAATTACATTCTCCTTGCATGACAATGGAGGATCCATCCTAACAAGGGGAAGGAACTCTCATTGTTTCCAGGAGCCCTGACAATCGCACACTTCAGAGAGAGGCTATCTTCAGATATTCAGGGTTGGTCTGCTCTCCTGAGAGAGAATTTCTCAGTGATTCCAAGATGTTCAAACCTGTGCTTCTAAGGGGCTACCTTCAGTGGTCCTATGAGGATTTCCTACTATTAATGTATACTATAAAAGATTATTCTCCTGGAAGGCATAACACTGGGTTGGCATTTTATCATCCATCTCCTCTTTAACATGTATATTTATGTTCAAATTGTCTCTTTTTCCTTATAGCCTCCTTAAAGGCATAGATTATATATCAGAGCACTTCTCTATAAACCTATAGTGCTTTGGACCATTAGGAACAAGAAGAAGCTTAATTGTCTCCAGGACTGACCTTAGTTACAAGTAACAATTCCCTAACTAATTATACCTTACTTCTTACAGCTTACAGATAAATGTTTCTGTACGGGACACTAAGGAAGCCAAAATGAATATGAGCACTCTGGCTCCTTGGCAGCATTTCCCTCAGCTTATACTATATTCCTTCCCCCACTTGCTGATATAAACTCTTAAGCACAGCAGGGTGCTTAAGAGTTTAACATCATTGTTAAAGCTCTTATGAATTATGTGTTTTTCAAGTAGATATAGAATTAACAGGTATCCCCACTTCATCATTTTGGTGGCCCCAAAAGAATTACTGCATCTTTCACCTTGTGGTTCAAATGAGTTCAAAAGAGGAAGACAGCATTATATGATGGAAAGGGCCTCACGATCTCAATTAGATTAATAGTCACTCACTTTAATCCAGTTCTACAGTATCTAACAAGGACTAAGTCTTGCCATAAAAATAATAAAATAGTAAACACAGACCATGCGATAGACAGAATACATTTTTGTTTGACATGTAAATTCTCAACCAAAACTGGGTGAAGAAAATAATAACTAGGAATATTTTTTGAATATTTAATAAACACCAGATTCTATAAGTGAATTATCTCAGGCTGACATCAATCCTATGAGTTAGGTACTGCTATTGGTCTCATTTTACAAAATAGGGAATAGATATTTAGAGAAAATAAATTGTATTGACTAAATTTACATAGGTAGCTAGTAAGGAGGCAGGATTTGTGCCCCCAGAGGTTCCTTATTGGTAACTATGACCATTACAGAGAGGTCTGATAAATCTTCCCAGTTCAATTTACTCAAGGCCAGTTTCTATGATAGATGGGGAAGTGACAGATGGGAGGTGGAAAATCTGGTGATTTCTATTGGCTGTTATCTTCCTGTATAAGACATGATAACAACTTCTATGAGGTTCTTATCAACAAACAGCATAAACTTAATTGAGGATTAATGGTGAACCTTACTTCAGAAACAATACTTCACTGTGCTTTTCTTGAGTTGGAATTAAATGCCACCTCTGGTCTGTACTTGTGGCTATAGATGGAGTACAGTGCTTTAAAAAAGGCCTTCCACAGAAGGCCTTCCTTCCTTTTGTGGTCCTGCAAAAATCAATATCCATGATATATGCAGGCTTTTTGATTATTCCCATTTCCATGGAAAAGTGGGTGCCTTTGGCAGATTATGCATAGTAAACTGATGGTCTTTCAATAACTAAATCAATTCAAGGTCACAGACACAACTCTTAGTAACCATCTCCTTGAAAACGATTCCAAAATCCATTGCACAAAGCTTAGCCAATATAATAGGATGGCTGTCTTTTGAAAGAGCAATATAATTTCCATAGGAAAAAATATCATTTGTGGCAGGTAACTTATGTTACTGTTTTGTGAAATGCTTCAGTTCCTCAGGAAGCTCTCTTATTTCTATTTATACTTTAAAACAAGGTAGACTGAACTAGCCAACATCTTCTTCCAACATAAACATTTTTCATGATGGTGGCACATCTACCATCAGCAGTGGACAATCATTCAGGACATCATATGATATTTAAGCCAAAATGAAGACACGCAGATAGTCATAAACACTTAACAGAAACATTCAGATGATATACAGGTTGCATTACTAACACAGGAGTCAAATTACCTAAATACCATAGAAGCGGTTTCTGCTTTTGCTTGATGAAAAATCTGTAATGTTCGTACTGTGGCACAACAAACAAGAGTTGTAAGTTAATTAAGTTTCAAAATTTACATCTATATTTTTCTTGAGAAATTTGATCATATTTCTGATACATCAAATATTAAACTTATGCTTATATGTTATATTAGTTTCCCATTGCTGTTGTAACAAAGTACCACAAACTTAATGGCTTAAAACAACACAAATTTATTATCCTACCATTCTGGAGGTCAGAAATCCAAGATGGGCCACAAACTGGGTTAAAATCAAGGTGTTGGCAGCCTCAAGTTACTTCTAGAGGCTCTAAGTGAGGATCTGCTCCTGGTGGAAACTTCTACAACTTCTAGAGGATGACTGCATTACTTGGCTCAAGGCAGCATCACTTTGATATACTTCCATCATCACATCTCCTTCTCTTACTCTGACCCTGTTGCCATCCTCTTACAAGGATCCTTGCAGGGCCCACCTGGATAATCCAGGATAATCTCCCCATCTCAAGATCTTTAGCTTAGTCACATCTGCAGATAAGGTAACATATACCTTATGCCATATTAGGTAACATATTCACAGGTTCTAGGGATTAAGATGTATGTACACATCTTTTGAGGAGGGAGAGCATTATTTGGCTAAGAATGAAATTGCGTGTTACAGTGAAAAGAGCCTGGGCTTGTAGCAATCAGACAGCTCTGGGATCAAACCCCAACTCCTTACAAGCAGGCTGTGTCATCTATAAGGTAGTTACTCCACAGAGCCTTCATGGAAAAGTTAAGTGGGACTTTAAAATAATTTTCTTCATTCTCATTGGCTGGAATTGTATGTCAATCAGGACTCTTGAGCATGGGTAAAAATTACTGTACACAAAATGAACCATGGCTCACTTCTGGGCTTGAGGGTAAACTGATCCACAAGCTGTAGGAAGAAGGATGAATAAGGAAAAAAAAATTTTTAATTAAAATAAAAATGGGGAAAATAGGGTTTTCTTAAGAAGGAGGAAGTGAGGAGGAATGCTGAATAGGAAACTAACAATATCCATTGCTGAGCTTTCAAAACTTAGCCTAAGTAATAATAAAAACAAAGAATAACTCTAAACACCTAACTGCCTTTATTCCTTAACGTGATGTGTTGAAAATACTTAGAATATTGCCTGGCACACAATAAATACTCTATGTATCAGCTACAATTATTATTTACTGACTTTATTAGATAGGTTTTTTTTTTTTTTTTTTTTTTTTTTTTGCGGTACACGGGCCTCTCACTGTTGTGGTCTCTCCCGTTGCGGAGCACAGGCTCCGGACGCTCAGGCTCAGCGGCCATGGCTCACGGGCCTAGGCGCTCCGCGTCATGTGGGATCCTCCCGGACTGGGGCTCGAACCCGTGTCCCCCGCATCGGCAGGCGGACTCTCAACCACTGTGCCAGCAGGGAAACCCGAGCAGTCTTAGATTTTGATTCCTACTTGAGTTCTTGTCCATCAGATTGTTCACATTAACTTCCAAACTCTATCTGGCATTTCTTTTATGTGTCTACAGGATCTTATTCATAATTCCTTCTCTATTCTGTATCTCTCAGCACTCTCCTCTCTGCCTGACACACGTAATTCTCCCAGGTTTCTGCTGTTACTCTGCCCCCCTCTTGGGTGATAATTGTCTCAGCCAGAAATCCTTGTGGTCCACTTGCTACTGGGATGCTGCTCTTTGCTGCCCTCATTGGCCACTATCCATCACTGCAGGTAACTTGCCAGGTTCACATGAGTTTATGCAGGACAGCCCAAGCGGAGCCAAGTTCTTGTGTGCTATTTCATTTGTGAAACTGAGATTCCCAAGCATGAACTGGTGGTGCAGGAAAGAAGTGCCTTCTTCACAATGTGATGATACCAAACAGCCTGGTCTTAGTAAAGCAAGAGTGGCGAAAGACCTTAATCTGGCATGTTTTGGGCCAGAGGTCAGGAACAAAATACTCTCCTGTTCAGGATTCACATCAGGTTTGCTTCCAGCCAGTTAAAGTCTCTCATAATAGGAGTCTCAAAATCAATATGATCATCATCCAGCTCTTCAATATGTGAGTGTATTAGCCATTTTAAGAAGAGCAGAATATTTTCAAAGTTTGGAGTCTAAATTTGGTTTCATTGGTACCCTTGTGAATACTCTCCATTATAGTCATACTAGATGTTTTTTGTTCTTGTTTGTTTGTTTTTTAAACTGAATTGTTAAAGTGCTGAGTTTAGGGTGAAGCAACTAGGCAGAGTTTGAGCACTAACTTTATTGTGTCTACAAATCACATAATAAACCCCTGCCATTTCCTGTAGCATATAAAGAGCTGAACCTATATAGAAAACTGAAATAGGTTTCCCAGTCCATTAGATTTCACACACTAGCACTGTGGACAAATGAGTTCTTAATAAATACTTTTGGGTGGATGATGATTTGCTAGTCTGTGTTATGCATCTCTGAAGGGACAGCAACTGGAAAAGGTCAACGTGTCTTCTGATTGTGCTTAACTTGTAAGGGAATCGCTAAACCATGTTATATTGTGTCCATTGTGCTTTTTTGGCATATAATATCCCTGGATGTTTTCCACCTAGAATTTGTAAAATTATTCTTTAAAGTAGTTAAAGTCCCCTTTAGTGACCTTCCCACCCCACTCTCTTTGGCTGTCCCACTCTCTTATTCAAAACTCCCACAAGGTCACTGTGATGCCCTCACACCTTCTACCAACCAGTCTAAGCTTACTTTCTTCTCAATACGTCCCTTCACTTCTCTACCTTTTTTTTTTTTTTTTTTTTCCTTTTTTTTCTTTTTGCGGTATGTGGGCCTCTCACTGTTGTGGCCTCTCCCGTTGCGGAGCACAGGCTCCGGATGCGCAGGCCCAGCGGCCATGGCTCACGGGCCCAGCCGCTCCATGGCATATGGGATCCTCCCAGACCGGGGCACGAACCCGTATCCCCTGCCTCGGCAGGCGGACTCTTAACCACTGCGCCACCAGGGAGGCCCCACTTCTCTACCTTTTGTACATCACTCCCACCTCAACCCAAAAACCTCTTTCTTTAAGGCATTAGTTTCAGATGTTCAAAAAATATAGTAATGTCTTATGTTTGTAACATTTCCTTCTAAAAAGCATTTCTACATACAGTTTCCTTATTTGATCTTCATAACAATCCTTTAATATTGGGAGGCTGGACATTATTATCCCCTTTTATAGATGAGAAAATTGAGGGTCACAGGAATTAAATGAATCAAGCTAGGCCACATAACAAGCGAAGGAGGAGGGGGTTGCTTTGAGACACACACGTATAAGTTTTATGTTTCTAACTTTACTCTTCCTTCACTGATCATTCTAAATCCCACTAAAATACTTAACTTGCACAGGCATTATTCAGAACAAAGTGCCTGCAACCAATGGTAAAATAAATGGATTTTTCCCCCCAAAAATGCAAGTTACTTTTTCCTTTCATGGATGAGTACAGCAGTCTTTTTATAGGTTTGATGACAGCTCCTGGGATGTACTGTCGAAGCAGATGTTTTTGGACCAGACTGTTCAGATAGTTATCCATATTTGTACATGTCTCTCCCCCTTCCTCCCACCTACATAGGTAAAAATTGGGTAGAAGTATAAAATACAGTATATGCTTTCATCTAAAGGGCCAAAATTTGAGGTGTGGTAATTTTTGGAAATCTCCTCTCAAGCCTCAAGGGTCTCAAGAGAACTGAGAGTGTTTAGTGACCTTCAGTTGCAGTGTATCATCCTTGGAGGATTGAAATTGATTTTCTTCACGTTACTGTGTGGGAATCCAGAGCCTGTGCCCCCTGACCCGCGCGTTGCCTAGGAGTGTGTCATGGCCTCACACGGACGGATGTGAGCACTGGGCTTGGAGGGAATCATAAACGGTAGCAGCAGGGCTCTCATCCTGCTGCATTGTTTTGAAGTTATTCTTCCAGATTGTGCTTTCATTTCAGTTCATTCTTCTTCGCCGTGTGCTGCCGCATGTGTGACTCAATTCTAAACTTGCTTTTTTTAGCTTCTGAGAAACAAAAGTTGGTTATCTACTAACTGATTTTATTTTTACTGTAAAAGCCCTATGACTGAATTGTGCAAACAAAGCTGAATTCTATACGGTCTACACTGTATTCACTATCCAATATAAAGCGACTGAAAACATCAGAAGTTGAAGAACACTCCCCCGCAAGATGTTGGTCAGCCAAGCTTTCAGGGCAATCAATGGCAACAGCAAGGCAAATTTATAAAGGAAGCAGACGGGAATCTGTGAAGCTAATGAAGCTTAACCTGCAGAGCCCTTCCTTTGCACAGGTGTCTGCCAAGACCCAGAGAGAGGAGCCTAGCAGTGTGTTTACATGGTCACATATTTTCTCTAAACTTGCAAAACTAGGGCATATAACTACAATTATGTAAAGGGTCATATTTTTCTCCACTCACACTGGCTGTCTGGTGGCACTGGAAAAGCCATGGGCATTTGAGGGGTCTGGGATAAAAGAGGTTGACTTGGACATACACTTAGTCTGAGCTTACTGGAATGTATTTGTACAATTCTCAGGCATGTCTGTGGCAGAGTTAAGTTGTTGGTGGCCATTTAAATAATAGACACAGCTCCCAGGTATCCTCCTATGGTCCACTGTGCCAGCATATCTAGCATTGTGACAGCAAGCCCAACACCAGAGGTTGTATCAGGACAGGAAAGTGTCCTGTGGAAAACTGTTATAATCACAAGACTTGTAAATCTGTCAGCAAAGAATAAGAATCTCATCAACACCCAGTAAATATAAAAGTTATTTCCTGTCAGGAACAGACTTAATCATGTACAATATTGGGTTCTAAACACAACCTCTATATAGCTCTTCCAATTTCTTTTGATAGGAATAGCACAAAGTAGGATTTATCAGGATTCCCATGTTTATAGGACACAAACTATAGCAGTGACAACAGAAAGTATTTCCAACAATTCACATGAAAAAAACTTGATAGAGTTTTTTCCAAATTTGATAACAACTTAATATTTCCAGGATATTACCAATACTGATTTGTGAAGATGAAAAAATTTTTCTAAACTATTAATATTATAGAAAATTTTTGAATTGCCATGCTGTAAGAGACACTGAATTATATACGTTAATAGTCTCTCTATTAAATATAAAAGGTTTTGTCAAATGAAGAGGCAAAGAGTATTTATTCAAAAACTACAGGAAAAAAATATAGGTATATCAGTCAATAAATTAGTATAAAAAAGAAAATTGTGATTATTTTTCTGGAATTGTGGAAATTGTATATTTGACCTTTTTTTCTTGAGTTTGTAAATTGTCCTGATTTTTTTTCTCATTTTAAGCAAATTTTTACAACTGAACAGGTCCATCACTCCTAACATTCTTGAGACCTAGGGAAGAGTACAACAAAAGTGCACCTACACCACATTCTAATTATCTAAGTTTAAACACGCTAACGACTATAAATAAAGTACATTCTCCAACCTTGACAACTCTACCTCCATAATGATAAGTTAGGAAAAAATGTAAAAAAATATTGGTTTTAGGTGACTGTAAGTTAATCAACTGTCAAAGATGACTGAAATTAATTATTGTACACAGCTGGGTATTCTATTAATGGAATGATAATTTTGGGGTAATAATAACATAAACATGCATCAATTCATGGATTAAAGATATTTATTGCCTTAATTCTTTTCTTTTTATCAAAAGCACTATATATAATAATCAAGAGTTTCAGATAATTTTATTTTATTGATATTGATGCCACATTATCAACTTTTTTTACTATTTTATAATTTTTTATTAAATTCAATTTGAAGAAACTTTGCTTTGTTGGGGCAATAGCAACTGGAATTGTCAGTAAACTTCTTAAGGCAATACTTAGATTCAGAAATGAACCTTGAGTTTTGAATATTATTTTCAAACATTACAAGGAGCTATATATATCTTATTATTATTATTACAGAAAATATAACAAAACATTTTAATTTTATCATATGAATAGCTGCTACTTATACTGTAATTTCGTCATCTTTTAAGGCAATATCTAGATTCACATAGTGAGGTGAAGAATCTATATTAACCTCAAGCACTTATAACTAGAGCTACATATATATACAAATTTAAGACTAATATGAATTATTTAATATTGAAAAACATTTCTCAGCTGCCTTTAGTGCAAATGTTGTGAACACCATGTTGATTTTATGAGTACCTCTGCAATCATATGTTAGGACATGAATAGGAGCATAAGTGAATGAATGAATGAATTCTTGGCACTACTGGAAAATGGTACGTTAAGAAGTCAGACTCTCTTGCAGTCATGCTTACTCAGAGAGAGGAATTGACAAGATACTCAGTATTTCTCTTACACAGGTATTTTTGCTGTTCAAATCCTCTTCAAACTCCAAAGCAATGTTTTTCTCAGATATTCACATCAGCAAAACCTCCAAATCTTCACAGTATGGACGTGGTAACTTTTTTTTTTTTTGAGGACGTAGAACATGAGATGTGGAAAAGACTTTCCTGAGATCTGAAAGGTGTTAGTCATGAGGGCATGTGTTTGGGTTTACAGGCTGTTCCATGTTAGTAGTGCTGACAGTCAGATCCCAAGTTCTTTAATAAACTGTTTGTATGCTTGTGTGTTTATGTGTGTGTGTGTCCAGAAGAGAGATCCTGGTTTAAGGGCAACACTGCTATGGTATCTAATTTTGGATTTATTTGTTTATTTATTTATTTTTCTTAAAGTGGACCCTGAAAATGTCTAAGCTTCAGCCTCCACAAAATTTAGATTCACCCCTGGAGAGAACTTCTGGATAAACACTGCAGACTATACACATATGTGTTTCCTAAAACTCCTTTCCAAACCCCACTGAAACGCCTAACTAGTGGTTTTTTTTTTAAGTTATAAACCCCTGAGAGAAAATACTGAAAAGGATCCAACAGCAACAAAATTTAGAAAGCTAAAAAACAGATGCGTGAGTGGTAACTGAATTAGCAGACAAGGGAAGATGAAAACTTCAGGTGTCAGTCAACCTTGGAGCCTTTCTCTTTAATATCCAACATCCATGTCCTTAGACAATTCTGCTGGCTCTACCTTCAAAATACACCCAGAAACTCATTACTTCCCACCATCTTTTACTAGTACTACTCACTGTCATGGGTTAAATTGTGCTCCCCAAAAAGATATCTTGAAGCCCTAAACTCTGGTACCTATAAATGTGACCTTATTTGGAAATAGGGTTTTGTTGATGTTATAAAGTTAAAATGAGTTCATACTGGATTAGGGAGAATCCAATTACTGGTGTCTTTTTAAGGAATAAAGATTTGGAGATACAGACACACACAGAAGGAGGACAGCTAAGTAAAGACAAAGGCAGAGATTGAAGTTGTGGTGCCACAAAACAAGGAATGCCAAGGACTACTGGCAAAAAAGGATTGCTGGAAGCTGGAAGAGGCAAGAAAGAATTTTTCCCTAGAGCTCTCAGAGGGAGCATGGCCCTGCTGACATGACACCTTGGTTCCAGACTTCTAGTCTCCAGAGACCGTGAGAGAATAAATTTTTGTTTTTTAAACCACCCAGTTTGTGGTAATTTGTTGTGGCAGCCCCAGGAAACAAGTATGCCTACCATTATTTCTTCCCTGGACTAATGAATTAATTCTTAGCTAAGTATCCTGTTTCTACCCTGGCCCCTCATTCAATCTATTCTCAACACAGCACCAGTGATATCCCTAAAATATGAATCAGATCATGTAATTTCTGTGATTAGCAGTCTGTACTGGCATGCTATGTCCTTCGGAGTAAAAAACCAGTGTTTATACAATGTTTACACAAAAGCAGAGCGTGTCTCCAGCTCGCACCCCTGCCACCTCCCTGCCTTCCTCATCACCCCACAGTCTTCTTCTCTTCACTCCTTCCACTCTGGCTACACTGGCCTCCTTGCTGTTCATCAAACACGTAAGTACATTCTCACCTCAGAACTTAGGCACTGGAAGTTCCCTGTGGCTGCAACACCCTTGCCCCAGGTATTACCTTAGATAACTTTTTCGCTTCCATCAAATCTTAATCAAAATTCACACTCTCACTAAGTATGACTACCCTTTTTAAAATTGCTAGCTGCTCTTTATCTCCTGGCACCCCCCATCCCCTTACCCTATTCTAATTTTTTTTCCATGCCACTTAAGAGTCCCTAGAATATTAAGTAATTTATTTAGTTAGTATGTGTCTTGTTTATTGACTGTTTCTTACATTCTGTAAACTCCTTGAGAAGAGGGAGTTTTGTTTTGTTTACTATTGTATCCCAAGTGCCTAATCCCTGCCTGGCACATGATAATACATATTTGTTGAATAAATTTGTTATATTGATTGAAGCATCTCAAACACATGTTAACCTCCATCAGAGAACCCCAGAAATACTAAGGACTCCTGAATAACAGGACTTCTGGAAATAGGAAGCATTTGGGACTGAGATGGGAAAATTATTTGAAAAGTTGTGTAAATAGTTATTGCATACCTGGTTCTCCTCCATGCCCCCAGAAAAAGACAATAGGTTTACTCTCTGCAAGAGTCTCCAAGAGACTCTGGGGCGGGTCAGAGAATGATTTCAGGGATATCACAAAAATCTGTTCCCTGAACAGGGAAATCCCCAATTCTCTTCTGTTATTTGACTTTAAGAACATTGACATTCACGTTCATGAATCATGGGCAGGAGCTTGCAAGATTTCTTTGTGGAGAAAATGATAAGCCCAAAAGGAAATATTTACTGATACAGAGTTGAGGGTGCTCCTAAAGAAATAACCCAGCCATGTTACCTCACACTGGACAGTGTGACGCTGTCCATTCACACTGGGCACCTGATAAACTTTTACAGCCTGATCCCAAAACATGAAGTGACCATCTTCACAAAGGCCTCTAACTTGAAAGACACTACCTGCTAGCAATGGAGTAAAGCAAGTCTATGTGTTTCTTTAAAAAATAATATAACTTGGGGCTTCCCTGGTGGCGCAGTGGTTGAGAGTCCACCTGCCGATGCAGGGGACACGGGTTCGGGCCCCGGTCCAGGAAGATCCCACATGCTGCGGAGCGGCTGGGCCCGTGAGCCATGGCTGCTGAGCCTGCGCGTCCAGAGCCTGTGCTCCATGACGGGAGAGGCCACAACAGTGAGAGGCCCGCGTACCGCAAAAAAAAAAAAAAAAAAAAAAAAAAAAAAAAAATATAACAATATGAGAACACTAACAAAAGTGAAATCTTGTATTACAAGACATATTTCCAATTAAATATATCTGTTATAAGCCTTAAAATATCAAGAATTTATGACAATTATATTCTGGTATTTTTCAGAAATCAAACCAACGAACTGTTTACCAGGCATTTGAAACCATGATTGATGTCAGGCAAAGTAAAAAACCTTTTCCATGTAGATGTGCTGATCAGTGATCTAGCTGTTTTGTTTAGACTCTTTTTGTTCAGACTCTAAATCCAAACTACTTTCCACCATTTTACAAATATTTATCAGGTGCTTACTGTGGGCAAGTCATTTTTGAGTGCTGGGAAATATATTATGTCATTATTATTGCTACACAATCACTCTGAGATATCCAGGACAGGAATTAGTTCTTTTGTTTGGTGGCCAGAGAGAATTGAAACAAAGAGATTATATGATTTAGGCAAAAATCAAACCATTAGCTAAAACATCCCACTGTGGCAAGTCTTCCCAACTGACAGGACACAAATTCCTCTGGAAGTTTGGGTTTGATGAAGTTTCTGGTCTTATTTTCATCTAATCAAGCACCTACCTAAGAATTCCCGTAGTTTTATTACATCAAATGAGACAGATTACATTTGACGTTTTCTCAAAGCATTTTGAAATCCCCCTCCCTGCCTCCACTCATATATTTTATTTTCACCTAGTGAAAGGGGGTCCATCAGTTCAAAATGGCTCCAAAAAGCCCATTGGCTCAGGCAGTTACTTTATTTCCTCTCCTTGAAAATGTCATGCACATTTTAAGGACATTGACAAGCGAGCTTGCAATCCTTGTCACTTTTAGAGATATTTTTTTGTGATATTTTTTCAATCTCCAATATAGAAACAACACTCTCCTCTCCTATTCTCATCTCCCAAAGTTTTCTGAGATTCACTGTAATATTAAAATTCTCTCAATGGCAAGCAGTAGAAATCCCAATTAAAATTGGTTTAAACAGTATGGAAATAAATATTTTCACTTTACTAGAAACCCAGCGGGTTCCAAGAAAGTGAAGTTATATGTCCAAAGACGTTATCATCTCTCTGCTTTTCCATTTTTGCAGGTATCACCTTCCTCTTATTAGTGGTAAGATGGCTACAGCAATTCTAAGAGGCATATCTAGACATGAAAACAATCAGAAAAAGAAAAGAGATAGAGATTGTTTCCTTTTCTGTATCCCTAGGAGAAAAACAAAATTTCCCAGAAGCCTCTCTAGCCAACTTCTGTTTGCGTTGTATCATTGGATCACATGCTCATTTCTGAATCAATCATAGACAAGTATAGATTACATGACATTAAAATCTGGGATAAAATAGATGAAATGGATGTTGGGGCATAAACCACACTTTTTTCTTCTTTGCCTTTCACTTGTTTCTGACTGGCCACCTAATTTTTTTCCTTTTTTTTTTTTTTTTTTTAGTTTGGTACTTCTACTTTATGGGTAAAATTAGCTTAATGAATTAGAATGTACTTGTTCCAGGTCACAGCACCAAAGGCAAGGGTTTATTTTTTCATCTTCATTAATCTTCACTAATTTAAATGATAATCAAAAATTTGTTATTACTTATTATCAACTCTTTCTTCCTACCACAATGCCTCTTCATTAACAGATAATTCAAGACAAGTAGAGTCAGAAAATTTGAATTTCGGTCTTCTCTTTTCCACTAACAAAGAGTTTGACATTAGACAAATTACAACGTCTGCTAATCAGTAAAGTAGAGATTATTGATTCTATATATATTATTGAGGCTTTATTGGTTTTATTAAAGAATGTATTCTAAAGCCATGCTAAAACGTTAAAGGTTACACAAAGCTACAATTATTGAAAATTTTAGACAGGTTTCATGCTAATGACTTTAACAAACATTTCATTTGACCTGTACAATAATTTTATGAAGACACTATTACTATGCCTGTTTTACAGATGAAGAAATTGAGACTCAGAGTTTAAGTGCGTTGGTGTAAGGTACAGAGTTGGGATTTGAACTAAATCCATGCTTGTGTGACCCCAAAACTCATGCACTCAACTGTCACACTTTACAAATATACAGTATTGTTATTACTATTTCTGAAAATTCACTCATATACAGCTCCCTTACTTCCTCTGTTATGGCTTATAATACATTAATCAGTGAATATTTATTGAATACATACTATGTGTTGGATACTAGGCCAGATGCTAAGAAGGATCCAGATAATTATTTGACATGCTTCCTGTTTTCAAGGAGATTACAATCTAACCAGGGAAATAATAAAATAATTGATCATTGAAAGCAATATGCTATAAATATGAACAGACCAGCATGGGCAAAGGTTACTGCAGAAATGTGTGTTCTATGGGACAAGGAGGGTCAAGAAAGTGGGTAGACTTGGGGCTTCAAAGAGAAGTGGACTTTGTCTGACCAGGTAGAAATAACATAGGTAGTGAGGATGAGGAAAGATGTTCCAAGCCACTCAGTATGGATCATGATAGCACATAGACTAGTGAAAACTTGTGCATTTTAATAGATACAAACTACTGTATAAAAAATAGATAAGCAACAAGGATACACTGTATAGCATAGGGAATTATACTCATTATCTTGTAATAACCTATAATGGAGTATAATCTGCAAAAATACTGAATCACTATGCTGTATGCCTAAAATTAACATAATATTGTAAGTCAATTATACTTCAACAACAAGAAAAGAGGAGGAGTAAACTAAACTATCTGCCCAGTACTAGAAGGTCTGTGTAAAGAAACCTGAAGGTTGATGTTGATGAGGAACTATTGCAATAATTCTGCACCTGGGAAGAAATTATTTTCTCAAGCTGGAGAGTTGAGGTGGGAGAGACTGAGCCAGTAATGAGTAAGAACTCTCCTGACAGGCAGATGGCAGGGTCAGATTTTATGATTTTCAGATTCGATGAAAGTGCTTCTTCAAGCTTATCCTCTGTCCATAAAAGTCTCTTTGTCCCCACATGTTTTACTATTTGCCAAAGGAATCTTTAAGGAAAATATTTAGGCTTTCTTGAAAGGCAAAATTTTAGGAATTAAAAAAAAACTTCTTTCCTAAGACTGTCTTCTCTTAAAAGAGAGCCTATGGGACCTATTCTCTCTCCCACACTCTCTTCCACCCTTTTGTGGGCAGGGATTTATCTCCACGTCCTTGAACATTCCTGGATTAAATAGAAAATCTTTTACAACTAGAAGCTCAGTTTATATCTGTCAGGATATTTAAGATTCTCCCCCTCCCTCTATCCTATCCCCACCACTGCCACACACACACCCATTGCTCAGGGATAGGAAATAGTTAAACCTCACCTCATATTTTGCCTTGGAAGTCCCCTTTTAAACAGGTCTATTAAAATATTAGTTTCAATAAGTCATAAAATATTGAAATGTATAAATAGAGGTTAAACTCCTTAGAATTCCTTTTTTTAGCAATGTTGTTGACCTATAATTTATATACAATAAATAGCACATATTAAAAGTGTTCAATTGGATGTTTGATCCATGAAACTACCACTGCAAGAAAAATACTGAATGCTTCCATAACATCACAAGGTTTCCCTATGCTTCCTTTGCAGTCTATCCTTCTCTATACCCCTGTCCCCAAACAACCACTAATCTGCTTTCTATCACTCTAGATTAGTTTACATTAGTTTTGTGTCTAACTTCTTTCACTCAGCCAAATGATTTTTCAGGCTCATCCATGGGGTTGCACACATCTGTAATTTGTTCCTTTTTACTAGAGAAGAGTATCCCATTGTATTGTTATACCACCATCTGTTGACCCATTCACCTATTGCTGTACTTCTGGTTTATTTCCAGTTTTTGGCTATTACATATAAAGCTACTATGAACAAGTATACAAGTTTTTGCATGGGTATATGTTTTCAATCCTTTATGTTAAAAACCTAGGAATAAAGTGACTGAACTATATGGTAGTATTTTAAGAAATATATAAAGAAAACTGCTAAACTATTCTCCAACATGGTTTTACTATTTTACATTTCCACCAGCAGTGTATCAAAATTTCCATTCTTCCACATTTTAACCATGGTCAGTCTTTATTTTATCAACATTCTTGAAAGGGTAACTTGGTTTAGTTGCATTACCTAATGAATAATACTGATAAGCATCTCTGTACTTATTTCCCATCATATATCTTCTTTGGTGAAATTTATGATCAAGTGTCTTGCCCATTGATTTTTATTGGGTTGTTTGTCTTATCACTGAGTTGTAAGAGTATCTTTGTGTATTCTGGATACAAATCCTTTCTCTAATCTTTCTGTTGCAAATTTTCTCCTAGTTTTGATGTCCTTTTCTGTTTTCTTTGTAGAGAAATAAAAGGGATTTTTTAACATTGATAAAATTTAATTTAATGATTTCATTTTTTGTGTGCCCTAAACAAAGAAATCCTTGCTTAATCCAAGGTCACAAAGTCCTTTTCTTATGGTTTCTCCTAGAAGATTTTAGGCCTATAATCCATATAAAATTATTTTTTTGTGCATGGTGTGAGGTAAAGGTTGATTTTTTTTCTCATGAATATCTAGTTTACCAGAGCCATTTGTAAAGAAGACTCTTCTTTCCTCCTGGAATTGCCTGGGCAAGTTTATTGACAATCAATTGACCATATATGTGTAGGTTTATTTTTAGATAACTTACTGAGTTCCATTGATCTATATGCTCATCTGTTAGCAAATCAGAAACCACCTTGATTATTGTAGCTTTAAAAGTCTTGAAATCAAGTGGTATTAGTCCTCCATTCTTGTTCTTTTAAATATTATTTGCTGTTTGGGATCATTTGCATTTCTATATAACTTTTAAAATCATTTGTCAATTTTTACATTTTTGATTGGTATTGTGTTGAATCAATCACCATCTTAATAATAGTCAGTCTTCCAATCAATTAACATAGTTTACATCTCCATTTACTTGGTCTTTTTTAACCTCTCTCTGCAGTAAAGTTTTCCTTATAGTACTTGCACATCTTTTGTTAGAGTTATTCCAGTGTATTTTATGTAGTTTGTCACTATTTAAAATGGAATCTTATTTTTAAATTCATTTCCCAATTTTTTCTAATATTAAAAAAAAGTTGACTTTTGTTCCTCCTTCCAATTTAAGTGCTATAGCCAAGTAGAGTGAGTAAGCAAACAGAAATCCACCTAGACACACAGTCTATGGATAAGATGAATTTTTGACTAAACTGAGTACATTTATGCTAGAGAGAATTTCTAACTTGTCAGTCAAATCTGGTTTTAGACCCAAATTAATTTACCTCATATTAAATTATACTAAGTAAAAACAGTAAAAGCTAGCCCACCAAGGACTGTTACAGTACTTTACATATAATTTTTTTTTTTAAGTCTTGCAACAACTTTGTTTTAGGTACTATTGTAATCCCTGTTTTACAGTTACAGAAACTGAAGATGGTAATTAAGGAACTAGATCACCTTCACTAATCAAAAAATCTTCAGAGACCATACTCAAACAGTTTTTTATAATACTTCTTGAAAATCTTGTTAAAATCTCTACTCTTGAGTTGAAACTAGCAAATTTATGTGTGCACTTTTGTGAAATTTCCTATAGTAAAGCAAAAATCCCCTCTAATGAGAACAGTATTTCAAGAGTTCATTCTTGGAGCATACCCTCCAAGAGGAAAAATAAATTATAGAAACCAAAATGTTGGAAAGGATCCTGGGCTAAGACTTGGTGGAGGTCAGATTTAAGTAAATTTTGAGGTAAAGAGAGGGGAGATATTAGGGGGAGAGGACTTCAGATTCATTGAAGATGAAATGAAAAAGACAGATGCCTAGGATTTTACTCTCACTGCTACCTTCTTACCCCCTCTGAGAGAAGCAATGAGATCACCATCACCTCCTTTTTACTGTCCAGAGATTGAGACTCTCAGAGGATAAGTAATTTGTCCAAAGTCTCCTAGTTAAACAGTGTTTTAGGAGCAGGGATTCAAACCCAGGACAGTTTGATTCCAAAGCTCAGACTCTTTCCACAGAACATCCCTCCTTCTCCCCATTCTCACCAACTCCCATCTCCACTCTTCCCAAGGATTATCTTTGGAAACTAAACTGAATGCAGTGAAAGGAATGAAGAGTAGAGAAAGAAAAGATTCACCATAGAAATGCTAAATTGATTGAACAATGAAGTTTGGAAAGTGCCCTGGCAAGGTTGGCCTAAATGAAGGGGAGAAGAATAATATTATTCCCAGAGTTGAGAAAAGAGAGCCACTATTACCTTTTCCTTAGATGTTTGGAGGTCCTTGGGACTTTTGATGAAAGAAATGGAGGAAATATCAAGGTAGGTCTCAGGGATACCAAGTTTTAAGAACTTAAAAAAGAAAAAGCCTCAAAAAGTACTAAAGAGAGTCTCCAGGTCTTTTACTAGTGCTTTACCCTAAATTTTTTCTAGTAGGGAAATAGAAACTCATGGCTCCCTTCCCCCCCAAATTCTGGACCTACCTATTAATTTACAGCAAAATTACTGTTCTGAAATAGCAGCATTTTAAACCTATTTGTATTTTTTCAAAGTAAATGATTTGCCTACCATTAAATTTCAGACATTCTGAAAGAGTTACAAGAGGAATTTTGGGAGTTTTCCTTTCCTAGGAATCAATGCGGAAGGCCCATATTTTTGGAGTAAAGCTGCTTTAAACCTAAGGGAGATTGAATTTATTCACTCCTTGGCGGTTAAAGGGGATATTTAATAGAGTTCTTCCTGTCTAGTCAGAGAGCATGGTGTGGTTCCAAGTTAGAATTACAGGGGCTGTTTGCATTTCCACTTCATGGTTCTATTAGCTTTATGCTATTAGGAACAGCTTCTATTAATGAACTAAGAAGCAGATGGACCTTGGCAGCCGAGAAAAGCTTTGCTTTCAAGATGCTAGAGAAAACCATATTGACTAAAAATATTATCCAGACTTTTAACTGAGTAAGTACAAGCCTTCTTCTTGGCCATTTAACATTCTAAGTATATACTTTAGTGACACGGGTTTTGCTGACACCTTTAAGTACTAACTTATGAAATCAAGGAAAATGAGATGACGCTTCTGTATTTTTTTGCAGTAAGAGTATTATGGTGGCTAGTTTTCCATCCACTTTGCTTCTGTGTTTACACAATGCAATTAAGGAAATTAGAATACTAAGGAGTTTTCTCATAAACTCATGTAGTTCACATTAATTTAGAAATCGATGCTAAGGAAGGAAGGAGGTAAAACAATTTTTAAATGTGTAGGGGATTCCACCTGCTTTTTCCCCTGCTATACCCGCAGTCTTGAGAGCATTTAAAATAATGCTGAAATATACATATATTCCATAGAAATTATCCCCAAACCACTATTTTATGTGTACATGAAGCCATGTGCACTCTATTTTATAGATAAAGGTGTTTTCAAAGCAACATTTACTTTAACTGAGTTTTGCCTAGGTATTAACTTTTTTAAGGCCTGAACCAAAAGCTGTTAAAAACATGTTATTCAGTCAAAAAGATATATTTTTTAAAAAGCTGCCAGTAAAAAAATGAAAGAAAAGTCCACTGTATTGCACTAGTAAAGAAAATATAAGCTCAAATAAATAAATAAAAACCCAAACAGTACTTTATAGCTAACTTTTAAGACATATATTCAAACATATAAAAGTATGCAAGTTTTCAATGAAAAAATAAAAGTGATTAATTAATGTACATTATTTTAATGTGTTCTCGCTTGGATTTCTTCCAGTGGCAGGGAAGTAACACTCCCCATCATAAGTTCATAATATCCGTGTTAATACTGGGTAGCACTAGCAAAAAGAACAGAATGTCAGATTCAGTTTTTCTTGCTGTGGTAGCAAAAGTCAGATTCAAATAGAGAAAGAGAAAGGGAGGGAGAGAAGAGAGAGAGAGAGATCACAAATGGCAGTGGAAGAGTAAATTGGCCTAAGAATTTATACTTTTGTGCTGGTTGATACATTTTTCTTTGACTTGATTGTAGGTTCATTAGTTTTATGACTTCCTATATTCCCCCACTGTACCAAAGAACTGCTTTGTTGCCATATATGCCTAAAGTACGGAAAGTAAAAAATTTTGCCAAAATGTATCCCTCACATAAATAAGCCACCTTATATTTGAATGTTCAAGTCTTTCATATTATACATTATTTACTCTTAAAAGCAGGATAATATTTATGAGATTTTCAACCTAGTTACACATTAGGATCACCCACAAAACTGCTAAACATACCAACGAATAGGGCTGTTTGTCAGAGATTCTGACTCAATTTGGTCTGAGATGGACCCTGGTCATCATAGAAAAATTTAAGCATCTCAGGTGATTCCAATGTATAGCCAGGTTGAAAACTACTGCACGATCTCAATATTAGTTTTGGACACTTATAGAGGCCACCATATAAAATCAGGTATAAGGAGGCAGAGAAATGTTAACATAGATTTAGTAATAATTCTTGTGGGTATGACTTTATAAGTGTTGGATGCCTTGGTACACAGCCTTTTAAAGATGTCTTTTAAATATACATATTAATGGTTAAACTGTAGAGATCTATAACTACATAAAAAACAAACGTAGCAATATTAACAATATTCACTGAGCACCTAAGATGGACAAAGAACACAAAATTATACTAAAATTATACTAAAAACAGAATTATACTAAAATTATACAAATGAGTATTTGAGGCTTGATATAAAACTTCCAGTAAAATCATTACACAAGAATGTTAAAAGTGATTAATAGCAATAACAGGAAACGTGCCTTATACTTCATTTGCAGCCTCCTTATGAATTACAGTACAGCCCTAAGAACTTACATATACCTATATGTAATATACATTATATCACAATAGTACACTGGCTTAAGCTTAGATATTACAAAATTATTTAATATGCTTTCTCATGGTAATTGACCAAGATGCAAAATTATCTATTCAAAATTAATATCAATTAAAATTATCAATATTTTATCTTTTCAATTACCAAAACATTTCAAACTAATGTTTTATGCCATTAGATTTTTTGTTGTTTTTTGATAACTTTTAGTGATTCACTAGTAAATAGTTTTAGAAGGCTAAAAATACTAAGCATCTAATTTGTCAATTGTATGTTGAATGAATGAATGAATGGACAGCATAAAAGACTACTTCTTTTTATTTTTTATACATGAATATGGAGATTTTTTTCAACACTACACTATCCCAGTGACAATCAGAGGAGCATCTGAAAGTAAATTCATTAATGTGGCAGGAGCTCGAGCAAACCTACTCTAACCCATTTACACCTTGTTCTATTTCCCTCATCCTATGAGGGATTAAAAGTCACCTAATAGGGACTTCCCTGGTGGCGCAGTTGTTAAGAATCTGCCTGCCAATGCAGGGTACACGAGTTCGAGCCCTGGTCGGGGAAGATCCCACATGCCTCGGAGCAACTAAGCCCATGCGCCACAACTACTGAGCCTGCGCTCTAGAGCCTGTGAGCCACAACTACTGAAGCCCGCATGCCTAGAGCCCATGCTTCCCAACAAGAGAAGCCACTGAAAGGAGAAGCCCATGCACCACAACAAAGAGTAGCCCCCACTCGCTGCAACTGGAGAAAACCCACGCGCAGCAACAAAGACCCAACACAGCCAAAAATAAATGAATAAATTAATTAGTTTTTAAAAAGTCACCTAATAATACTAGTAAACACTTGCGTATCATTGCTATGTGCCGGGCACTATTCTAAGTGTGTTGCATATATTAGCTCATTTAAGAACCCCATGAGTAATGAGGCTTCAGTTTACATTTTATGGATCATCATTAGTTATAAATTCTAAAGAAAATGTTTTTGGGCAGAGCTTATTAGATCCAATTGGCTTCCAGGAAATGCATAACAAAAAACTAAATCACTAATTGCATTTTAAATATTCAGAAGTGGTTTGTTGAACAAAAGTAGCTCCAAAGATGTTATTCATAACGATGCTAACCCTTCTGATGAATTCAAGAATGACTCTGCATTCTAATCTTTGATCTCTGGCTTCTTCTCTTTCTCCTAATGTTTTTACCGCCTCCTTCAATGATTAATCTTCAAGAATGAGGCCAAAGTTGACTTCTCACACCTGTTGCTTTGGCTATACCACCTACTTTCTACAATCTCAATGGCATTTTGGATCAGAACCAATTAACAACAAGTTGATTCAAAGCTTTTCAAAAGGCTGCCCTGGCCACCTCAGTATGCTTTTGTTACTTTCCATCCCCTTTATTGACTATCCCTCTCTTCTTTCATCCCACCCCATTTTCCTAACTTTCCTCCAGACTACCCACTGAGGCTAGTTTTCTAACTGTTTCTTTCTTTAGCTTAAATAAAAAGGCCAATGAAAGTCTTCCTTAGTAGAAGAGCTATGTATGTTTCCTTTAGTTTCTTTCTTACCAGAGAAACTGTTACAGGTTGAATTGTGTCCTCCCCCCCAAATTCATATGTTGAAGTCCTAGCCCCTCAGTACCTCAAAATGTGACCTTTCTAGAAATAGGGTTGTAGTAGCTGTAGTTGATTAAGTTGAGGTCATATTGGGATAGCGTGGACCACACCCCCCATCCAATATGACTGGTGTGCTTATAAAAGGGGGAACTGGGACACATACATGCACACAAAGATAGGCCCACACAGAGAAACATCATGTGAATGTGAAGGCAGAGATCAGGGCAATGCATCTACAAGCCAAAGAATGCCAAAGATCAGACCACCAGGAGCTAGGAAAGAGGCATAGAACAGAGTCTCCTCACAGCCTTCAGAAGAAACCAGCCCTGCTGATTTACGTCTTAAGCTCAGACTTCCAGCCTCCAAAACTATGATACAATAAATTTCTGTTGTTTGAGACACCCACTTTGTGGTACTTTGTTACAGCAACCCTATCAAACTAACACAGAAACTAAAGACACAGTTGACTTTACCACTGTACCTTGTACTTTTCCACCTGTCTGCATGGTGAGGGGCTTTGGACCAACTCTCTTTAGAAATAAGTATAATGAAAACACTCCATAACCTACCACCATGGAGCTGACAAAACACTGGATCAAAGAACAGACAGAGCTACCATCAAGTTTTCTTTCCCCCTATTTCTGGCCACATTAATTTGGATATATTTTGACTTCACCATGTTGATTTTCTCATCTGTAGAGTGAGAGAGCAATACACAGTATTATTATGAAGTTGAATAGGTTAAGGGAAGAGTCTGGGCTCTGGCAGAGCTAGGTTCCTAGTCAGCTCCCCTATTCACTGCAGCTATAGCCTCAGGAAAGTCTTCAGGTGGTCTTCTGTTAATTTCTGTAACTGAATTCAGTCCCCTGACTGTAGGTCTGGGCACTAGACCCAGGCTGAACCAGTAGGATAACATCATCCTAGCCTCAGCAGTTCATTCACTGATGGGCATGAGACCCAAGTCAGGTCAATAGGTAACAGTATATATGGAGTAGTTATTAGAGGGAGCGTATCTTTTGTCACACTACCTTAATTGGGAAAAGCAGCACAACCACCTCCTGACGATTGGACCTTGAGCAAGTTCCCTGACCTCTCTAAGCCTGTTTTCTTTTTTGTTAAAAATTAATGGAGATAAAAATAACTTGCTCTTAGGAGTTTTGTAGAGTGTAAAGTTCTTAGCACAGTGCCTGAAATAAACTATTATTACTTATAGTATCATTGTGTGTCCTTCCAAAGTTGCTCATGTTGGAGATGTCAGTGAAAAGCTTCTTCTTTCTCTCAGGTTAGAGAACTATTAAGATGTGACTCCAGAGACACCAGTGACCACCCAGAGAGGAGCAGAAACAGAAGGAATAGGAGACATCTGAGGAGAGGATTCTAGCAGTGGCCCATCCTCCATTCCAGTCCCTAAGGTCCTCTTGTTTCAAATCTGTGAGCTATTCCGGTGTCTGCCAATAACTCTCTAAGTTGATATGTGTGCATATAATCAGCTCATGATATTGGCCGCTGTATACCAAAAAGTCACCTGGGGGTTGAAATTCTGATCACACTACTTTCTGGGCAGTGAGTTTTGGTAGATTACCTTATGATGCTAAATTCAATTTTTCTTCTAGGTCAGCATATTTATTCTCAGTTTTCCTGTGGCCATGAGTAGGAAAATACAAAAATGGGATATAAGCCTCATCCAAGAAACATTACCCTATTGCTAGCCAATCTCCCTGCAGTGTTCCCAGAAAGTATCCAGGAGCACTGAGTGAGGTGTGTTTCAAGTCGGGGGGAAAAATCAATGAGTAAAGAAAGAACTTCACTGAATGGAAATCCTACTCCATGTTTTGGATTGAAATAGAATGAAAGGTGTCAATAATAATCTTTTTTCTTATTAAACCTAGAATTTTCTCAACATTTCCTTGATGGCATCTAAAGGTTACCATCTAAGTGTACAGCTCAGTGACTGTCAAAAGAAAAAGTTACTTTTAAAATGGAATGTTATTAACATTTTCTGAAGAAGACACTGTCTGGCAAAGAGCTCAGGTGATCACTTTTATCCTGATTTTCAAATGGTTAGTGTGAACACGAATTCCCCCCAATTTTTTTTTCCTCTCAGGTAATTTAGTACATTACCCTGCTCTTTGCTCTTATTTTTTTCCTTTTGAATTTAAAAATATTTTTAGTATTTGAATTAAGTACAGTGTCAACAAGGGAAGTCAAATTTAGGTCATTACTGCTATTTTTAAAAGTTAGAATTATAAAATCTATTTGACTTTATAAATTTAAAAAGTAGTATGGCTAGTTAGAAAAGCTGAAAATAAAAGTTTACATTATTCCCTATGCTCAGAAAAGCAGTGTAATGATTAATGTTATTTGAAATATGTAGGATATTTAATTTTGTTTTGTTGTGAAAATACGATTAAGAACCTGAAAGTTTATAGCATTCTTGGTGATATTATGACCAATTTTTGTAAACTGTTTTCTTCCTATCTCACATGTTAATACTAGTTTTTCTATTGATAAATAATACATTTGCTTTGTTTATCCCTTCTGTTCTTCTATGTGTATGGTTGTTTTAAAGTATTTTTATTTGCCTTTTTTCTTTCTATGAATACCGTAACGTAAAAATTTCAAAATAAAGAAATATTGCCTCAAAACATTTATTAAATGTAGGGTGGGGTTATGTAAGTTGTGAGCAGAATGAGTTAAACTCTCTTACTGTAATTTCCAATTTGCAATTACAATACTGAAAGAGATACTATATATTTTAAACTTAATGAAACAATAAGCAAATTAAAAGAGAGAAGCTGACAAAAATTACAACTTTAGCCACAAAGGACAACAGTTAGGATAAAAAACAATAAAGGCTGAGAGTACCTACACATATATAACTAAATGAGCCCAGAGAATATGACAAAATATCAGAAAATTCTCTTTAATCCTTGCTCATCCTACTTGTCTTCAAAATCATGTGTCTGATACACACTCAGTTGTTCACATTTCAAGTGTTTTGGAGACATGAAATTGACAAGAACACTTATGTTTGCAGTTCCACAACATTATAAGCAGACAGGGGATAGGCAGTTTAGTTAAAACTCTTTATAACAATTAAAAACTGAATCAGTTCACACCCAACTTTCTCAGCTCTAGAACCACAGAAATCCCAAAGGTAAAACCTAACAAGAACTTAAAAATCTTAAGTAAATTTGAACATACTGGAAAGAAAAATAATTGCTATTTAAAACAATAATGTTTTTCCAGGGGGGTAGAGTTCTATTAAATAGAAGATCTTCTGATCTTACAGAGCATATTAATGAATTGGGTTATGCAATGGTCAGAATGGAAATAACCACTGAAGACTGTTTAGTTGCTGTGCATAGTGAGATAAATTTGGTGCTTGAGGGAAGTAGATGAGGAAGAAAGATGAGAGGAAGAATGAAAACAGACTAACCAGTCAGTTCCCTCATGAGTGCCAGTCAGTGTGAATTATCACAGGACAAATTTCAGTCATAGAATGGCCTGAAGAGCATAAAAGCCTAATATTCAATTGGAAATTCTTTACTTTGACTTATAAAGTGAATGTGGCTGTCAGAAAGCCTTGGGTACTTACACGTAGGTCTTTCCAAAGGATTGCCTTGAGAAATTGTAGCTGACCATGTAAGTGAGCTAAGATGTAGATCCCTCCCTGGTCATGTCTTCAGATGAGACCACAGCCCTGCTAACAGACTATAGATTCATCAGGGAGCTTGAGTCAGAAGCACCCAGCTAATCTATGCCCATAGAAATTGAAAGATTTAAAAAATGGTGTTTTAAGTTGCTAAGTTTTGGAGAAATTTACTGCACCATGCACACATTAGCATGTGCATAGGTAACTCATACTCCAATAGATAGTAAAAGAGAGATTTGGAGTGTCGGGAATTACTCAGAAGTCCTCCAATCACATGCATCCTCAAAGTGCTAAATCCTCCATAAAACAATAGATCGTATCTCTGGTCTTAAACCTATCTCTTTCAAGTTTCCAGGGTGACACACAATCACACCATTGATTAAAACTTCTTCAAAAATCTGGAAGTTGACACCTTCCAAAATTATTTGAAGCAGTTAGAAGGGTGAGACAAGGACAAGGAAGGAATAGCAGGAGTAGTAAGCAAAATCGTGATTAGTATGCACCAGACGTTGTTCTTAGTGCTTTACATATTAATACATTTAATCCCCACAAGAACCATAGAGTAGGTGCTTTTATAACCCTCATTTTACAGATGTGAAAATTGAGGCAACAGAAAATCAACAAATTTGCCAAGGTTATACAATTAGTAAGTGGTGGAGCTAAGACCAGAGATTGGGCTGGTTAGCTTAACATGCTTAATCAATATATTGTACAATTTTATTTTTAGCAAGTAATTGCATCCCTTCCCACAATGATAATTAAATGGATAGTGTAGGGACCCCTTTCTCAGTAAAGTTAGTACTTAGAAGAAAGAGGGATGTGGTATTAACTCCTCTGCACGTCTTGCCTTTTTTGCCTTTAAATCATCTTAGAAAAGGAGAAGCAAGGAGATGGAGAGATACAGTCCCACTCATCCCAGTAACAGAGTGGTCACTTACATAAGGTGGGTGCTCTACAGTGAGGGTTTCTTCATTCAATGTCCACATGAGAAGTTACATTTTCCTCAAGAAGATAAAAGGAACGTGGTGCTCCTGTTTAATCTTTTGTTCCCATGGTTATATTTAAGAATATTTTACAGTTCGTGCTACTACTTACCTACTTACTAAAAATATATCTTTAATTAAATTCTTTCTTATGGGATGGTGGTATCCTTCCTTGGTTTTGTGTGAATGATCAGTCTATTCCATTTTTCTGCCAAATGCATGAGAAATTCTTTTCTGCTATTGTTTAAAAGGAGAATCAGGCACATCAGAGATGGGAGAAGTAGAAAGACTCATGATATTTTGCTAATTAGTACAGACAACTATATGGATACAAAAAAATAAAAAAATAAAAAACTCCTGAAGTAATAGTATTTCTCACTCTATCCAAAGAACATAATACTTCAAGGGTTTACAGTTAGTAAGAAACCTGACTTGTTGACAGCTGGAAATATCTGTGAATGTCATTCCTATATTCTTTCTACTGCTTAGATCGTGTTTTTTTTAACACTTAAATGTCAACAAGTTTGATTCTGTGTAAATAGGTTGCCTCCACATCAGCCAGTGACAGCAAAACCTCAAGATGTTAGAAGAAAGAGACAAAAGTTGGAAGGTTTTTCATGTTTTTGTCAAAAGCTCATTTATTCATTGTTCATTGCTAATAACTCATAACATATATCTCATAAATGTTGGAAGGATTAGTAAGATGCCTCGTAATTACTTTTACCCCAGTGATAAATTATCTACTAGTAATATGGAGCCTCCCATATGATAGCCCTCAGAATCCATGATGTGATTGGTCTTAGAAATAAGACTGGTGTATAATGAGGTGCTTCTGTTTAAATCTTATTGGAGAAACTAAAGCCATGGACATATCTCAGGTTGAACTCCAACTTTTAACAAACTACATTATAAAGAGATGACACAATACAGTAGCATTACCTGCACAACTATTAGCACTGTTACCAAAAACAGCAATAGCACTATGATGTTGGAAACATTTTAGCTTCACTGCATTTTTAAGAGAAATCTGAATCAGCATTGGAATAATATCTCCAGTATGAACAGAGGAGCTAAAAGCAGAATCAAGGTCTACTGTGAACCACAGCAGTTCTTTGGCCCCTGGAGAAGATTCCTTTCCATGCCATAGCACTAGATATGTAAATAGAAGAAAAAGCTTGGATTGTACATAGACATGAGAAAGGAACAGAAAAGTAGAGCCAAGGTACTGATGCAGGCCAAGGCCATTAAGTGCTTTAAGATGTCTTAAAGGAAGAGCTTGCTAACAAAATTCTCTATGCTAAACCTTTCTTTGTTCATCTTATCATATTTACTTTTCTCCTCTGTCACTTTTATACATGATCCAGTGGCTTATCAATGGATTTATCATATTAAGTTGTTGACTTAAAGGTTTACTAATGTCTTCCAATTCACTTTTTTCTTTTCTTGATGTGTCTGAAAGCAGCATTTTTAGCAAATGATGTAATTTTTCAACATAGAAATGTATTCATGCATAGTTGTTCCTTTGTGGCTGGCTGGAGGAATGAACATCCACAGGCAGATAGAGCCAAATAAGTAAAGTGGTTTACCAAAGTAGAAAGTTGATTGTCAGAAACACAAGTAAAAATAAACATTTCTATTATCAATCAGAAGAATAACTATCTGGATATCTACATTTCTTGACAGAGCTTGTCAAGAGAGCTCAGTGGACATTCCAGGTTTGGTTTACTGTGGAGTATTTTGTTTAGCTTTATTGAGGTAAAATTGACCAATAAAATTGCAATTGCAATATCTTCAAAGTGTGTAATGTGACTATTTGATATATGTATACATTGTGAAAGAAATCCCACAAAAACTTAATATATCCATTGCCTCACATATCTACTCATCTGTTTTTTTTGTTTGTTTTTTTTTTGTTTTGGTGAGAAAACGTAAATTCTTCTTTCAGGGAATTTCAATTATACAATACAGTACTATCAATGATAATCACCATGTTATAGATTCTCAGGCCTTATTCATCTTATAACTGAGGGTTTGTATCTTTTACCAACCACTCCGCCTTCCCCGCACTGCTCCCAGCCCCTGGCAACCATTATTCTGCTCTTTATTTCTATGAGTTTGTCCCTTCCTTCCCTCCTTCCTTTCTTCCTTCCTTGCTTCCTTCCTTCCTCTCTTCCTCCCTCCCTCCCTTCCTTTTCCTTTTATTCTTTCTTTCTGTCTTTCTCACTCTCTCTTTTAGATTCCCCATATAAGTGATAGAATGAAGTATTTGTCTTTCTCTGTCTGGCTTATTTCACTTAGCATGATACCCTCCAGGTTTACTTCATCCATGTTATCACAAATAACAGGATTTCCTCCTTTTTTAAAGCTGAATATTCTATTATATATATATAATGGCATCTATATTTTCTTTATTCATCTGTCAATAGCTTAGGTTGTTTCAAAACCTTGGATATAGTGAATAATGCTGCAGTGAACATGGGAGTAAAGATATCTCTTCAGATAATTATTTTATTTCCTTTGGATATATACCCAGAAGTGGGATTGCTGGATCATATGGTAGTTCTGTTTTTAATTTCTTGAGGAACCTCCATTCTGTTTTCCATAGTGGCTGCACCAATTTACATTCCCACTAACAGGGCACAGGGTTCCCTCTTCTCCATATCCTCGCCAGCATTTGTTATCTCTTGCTATTTTGATAATACACATCCTAACAGGTGTGAGGTGATATCTCATTGTCGTTTTTATTTGCATTTCCCTGATGGTTAGTGATGTTGAGCACCAGTTGCTCATTTGCTTTTTGTTTTGTTTTTGGATCAAACCATTTTATTAAGGGGCTTGGGGTGGGGGGGACAAAGGGCTGGGAGGATAATGGTATCTGATGTCCTCAGCTGGGCCAGCATCTCCCGAGCTTCAAAGTCACCAAAAATCCTGTTGGCCATTTGTATGTCTTCTTTGGAAAACTGCCTAATTTAAGTGCTTTGCCCACTTCTAAATTGAGTTGTTTGCTTTTTGCTATTGAGTTGTATGAATTCCTTGTATTATTTGAAATATTAATCCCTTATCAGATTTGTGGTTTGAAAATATTTTTTCTCTTTCCATAGGTTGCCTTTTCATTTTTTTAATGGTTTCCTTTGCATTTTAGTTTGATATAGTACCACTTGTTTAGTTTTGCTTTTGTTGCCTTTGTTTTTGCTGTAAGATCCAAAAAGTCACTGCCAAGACTAATGTCAAGGAGGTTTTTCCCTATGTTTTTTCTTAGGAATTTTATGGTTTTTGGTCTCATGTCTAAGCCTTTAATCCATTTTGACTTGATTTTTGTGTATGATGTAAGGTCCAGTTTCATTCTTTTACATGTGAATATCCAGTTTTCCCAACACCATTTATTGAAGAGATTATCCTTTTCCCATTTTATATTTTTGGTGCCTTTGTTGAAAATTAATTGACCATATATGTGTGTGTTTATTTCTGGGCTCTCTATTCTGTCCCATTGATTTATGTGTCTGTTTTTATTCCAACATCATACTGTTTTGACTACCAAAGCTTTGTAATATGGTTTGAAATCAGGAAGTGTGATGCCTACAGCTTTGTTCTTCCTTCTCAAAATCGCTTTGGCTATTGGGGGTCTTTTCTGATTCCATGTGAGTTTTATACTCTGGAGTATTTAATTATGCCCCATGATCCAGGAAAGTAGGTTGCTCATGTGAGGAGTCCAACATATACTGCATGACATTTTCAATGCATTTTTCTAACCAAGATTTCCAGGTACTTGTGCTTGACCTTGTTAAGAAATAAGAACTCCATACCATGACCACATTCTCACCACTTTCTGATTTTCTCTTTCTTATTAGAGTTGACTGCAGAACTACCCCCTAAAAATACCCTTTACTGGATGTATTTTTAGGGATAAATGTCAGAGTTCTTCCAGTTTTGGTGCTGCCCACCATCCTACAATTCCCCAACTCTGTCAGCACCTCTATCCTGTCTCAACACAGCAAAAATAGGTATAATTATTATCTAGCATCATAGAATCACCAATTAACGTGTTAAATCTGCTGCTTCCCATCATCTATCTTGGAATATTTCTTGACAGTGAGAAGCATTTAGACCAAAGAAAAGTGAGAAAGAATTACATCCTTGCATATTTGATTGAAATATGATTTCCTTAATTGTATAGCAAGATATAAAGTATGTGTAAATAAATATATTTTATAATTTGATTTTACCATTAAAATTATTTTGGTGGACAGCACAAGATAGGTCTTAGATTGCTAATGCTGAGGTGACCAATGAAACTTGGAGGTGACATCCCTTTGGACATTTTGTTATGTGAAATAATAAATGTTCTTGTTGATTAGGCCACTTTCAGTTCTATTTTCTGTTACTTTAAGCTGAAAACATCCTAGAAAATGTAGAGATATTGTCTTATACACGCCTTTTTATAGTGATTGAATTAACTGAATAAATGGGGAAGACAGAGGTGGGGAACTAGGAAAGGCATCAGGAATCTCTGTGAAAAGGACTACATAGGGGAATTTTGAGAACTGCTGATTGTAATAATACCCAGCTTCATAATTTGGCCTAGGATTAGTCTTATTATAAATTTCTGATTCTACAGTGAATTAATGGATGTTAATGGATTGCAAACATGTGTTCCTTCAACAAGTGATATTTTATCCTTTTTTTTCTTTAATTACTAAAAGATAGGACTGCTGTCACTGTCACTGTCCTCAAAGTCATATCACAGAGAACTGATAAATAGCTAACATTTTGTTACTGTTAAAAAGTTGGAAATTTAAGGCATTAATTGATTTTTCTCTAGATGTTCCAGGTAACAGGTAAATCTAAAACTAAAATTCATCTGGTTTGTAAAGACTCTAGATCCCTGGGCCTCCCTGGTGGCGCAGTGGTTGAGAGTCCGCCTGCCGATGCAGGGGATACGGGTTTGTGCCCCGGTCTGGGAGGATCCCATATGCCGCGGAGCAGCTGGGCCCGTGAGCCATGGCCGCTGGGCCTGCGCATCCGGAGCCTGTGCTCCGCAACGGGAGAGGCCACAACAGTGAGAGGCCCGCATACCGCAAAAAAAAAAAAAAAAAAGACTCTAGATCCCTGATTCTACCTAATACTAGAATTATGACTTCATTGGACACATATAACCTCCTTAAAGAAAAATAAAACATATTTTTTTACTTAAGAAACAAGTTATTGTGGCTTCCTAGAATTGCAATGTAATTTGCAGTTCATAAAATTTTAATATGTATACATATGTCTGTATATATGCATGCATATGTATATATATGAAAACATAAATGTATTCAAAAAAACATATAAATACACCTTAAATTATACTTATTTAAAAATAAAACTTATTAGAGGTTTTCTATATTTATATCTGAGATTACCCTTCTTTAAAAATAAATACACAGATCAGCCTTGGATGGAGAAAAGAGAAAATACTGCAGGATATGTGTGGGCTAGGGGCTGCTGGAGTTTTATCTGGAGTCCTCCTTTCTTTATGAGGTTTCCCTCACTGCTGGCCAAGTGCCAGAGAAGGTGTGCACGCATCTCCCCGCCAATACCCGACAATGGGCAGCTCCTGCTTTGGCCTCAAGGAATGGCTGATGAAGCGGCTGCGGCCTCTGCCTACCTTGACCGTCATCCGTACCTGCCTCCCCCAGAGGAGGAGCAGAGATTTCCGCGTGGTGGTGCTCGGCTCGGCCGGCGTGGGCAAGAGCACACTGGTGCAGAGGTGCGTGCGCGGCAACTTCCGTGAGACGTATCTGCCGACCATCGAAGATACCCACCTCCAGGCACTGGGCTGCAGCCACAAGGCGGGCGCACTGCATACCACCGACACCACCGGCGGCCGCCGCTACCGGGGCCTGCAACGCCTCGCCATTGCCAGGGGTCACGCCTTCATCCTGGTCTACTCCGTCACCAAGAAGCAAACCCTGGAGGAGCTGAAGCCCCTCTATGAGCTGATCCGTCAACTCAAAGGCAACAACCCACAAAAGTGCGCCATCATCCTGGTGGGCAACAAGTGCAATGAGAGCCACCGGGAGGTGACTGAGAAGGAAGGTGCTGCCTACGCGTCGGAGTGGAATTGTGCCTTCTTGGAGACCTCTGCCAAGATGAATATCAATGTGCAGGAGCTGTTCTAGATGCTGATAAACTTTGAGAAGAAGCCCCACCACTGCCGCTGGCGCCCAGCCTCCCTAGAAGAAATCCCAGATCCCCAAGACCATGGAGAAGCTGGTCGTCAAGTGCATCATCATGTGAACCCTGAGTCTTAAGGAGCCCAACCCTCTTCTCCTTCAGTGTGCCGAAAACATGGACAGACCCCATTGTGCTGTGTCACCTGTACATGACTGACTTTTGTGCTGTTGTTTGGGTTGTAACAGTTAGATGTCAATAAACGTCCCTTGTGAGTTAGTAACTTTTCTTTTTCCCAGGCAAGAGGACTCGAATTGTTAAAATATGGACATTGGGGGAGGAGAGGAAAAGGAACAGGATGCATTTTAAAGGATGGGACTTGGACGGACTTTAGAGATTAATGTTTAAAAAAAGAGAATGGAAATAGCAAAATGAATTGAAAGATGTCACTGCCCTTCTTGTAATCCTATTATTGTGTATTATTCTTAAAAATTTCAAGTCCTGTAAATGTCTGATCATATCTTCCCATTGTGTATTTAATTGTTGAGACATGTTTTTGCAACAAAAGCTCTGACAGCTGACTGTGAGACAGAGATACTAAACATGATAAGTAAATGAAGGTTCTGTAGCTGAGCATTGAGGGTGGGAGCAGAGAAAATTGTGAAAGTAGAACTTGCTTACTAAATATATGCCAATTGTTTCCTAAGTCATTTAAAAATGTTTAAGTATTCTACACTGCAGTTTAAAAAAATTATAACAGTTCCGTGACTTAATAAAGCTTTTCCTGCATGCAAAAATAAATAAATAAATAAATACACACAGAACTAATCTTACTTACATGACATATATCACAGATGGCAAACAAAATGATTTAAGGTTAATAATAACCAGCTCAAACATAGAAAGAGCCCATTTTGGGATTCAAATATCTGACCTGTCCATCTACAAAGTTAACTTTTCCTTTCATTTGACTGACTTTCCCTTTGTATATCATGGGCAGTCAGTTTATTTTTTCCTATTTTTTTCCCTATAGGAGTGATTTCTTGGACAATTGTCCTGGCTCCTCTTTTCCTAACCTCCCCAGAATTGTGTTGCTATCTACCTTAGATCTTATAACAACAACAACGACAACAAAACTGAAGCTAAAGAGTTCTTTAGGCAAATGAGACTATTCAAAAGAGTCTATAATATGAATGGCATGCCCATCCCCCGCCTCATTTGTTAATATGTGTTGGGCTCAAATGTTCAAATTTGCCAGGTCAGTGTTCCAAACGCTGATTGGAAATATCTAATGTGCATTGTATGCAATAAAGTCACACTTCAATTTCAGCACAGGTTTTACGTTTTTGTTCCTGCTCATAATCTAAATATACTTAGTGTTTCTCAGCTTAAATTTATTTCAGGCATGCTTTCTCCAAAGGATTTAAAATTTTAAATGCCTCCATGGCAGAATGGAAATGTTTATCCATTTGAGATGCTTAGAAATATAAGGAATAATCATCTTTCTTTTCTCTGCAATACAGTTTTTGAATAACACAGATCATTTTGAACTATATTTAACAAGTAGCTTGTTTCAGCTTCGATATTAGCTTGATTTACCATCTGCAAAATTACAAATAACATGATGCATTTATTACCCATAAAAGCTATTAGCAGGTCATTTTGTTCAGTTCATCATATGTGTCTTGAGACACAATCTGGCCTCTAACAGATTTTCATACATTGATGTCGCAGAGAATCAGACTGTTCTTTAATTGATTGTTTCTTGCTAGACTCCTTTTGATTAAAACAGGTTATGCTATTTGCTTTTAGTTCCACATTTCTCCACTTCAAAGTCTGGCCATAGAAAGCAGAAATTATTCTCATTTCTTTGAATTCTTTTAATTTAAAGTGAATGTATATATTTAAAAGTCTGCCATAATCAAGGGCCTTAAAAATGGCTTCAGTTTTTTCAGTCTATGACTCCCTCAACAAGAATACAATCATCACCATGTCTTTACAAAATGGATTTATCTTTTCCTGCCAAGTCATCGAATTTTGAACCAAAACCTAAAGTGAGTACAGATCACAGGGACCAAAGGGAAAAGGAAGGGCTCCCTCAAAGCACTCTCTTTCCCTCACAATTTGCACAGACCCAGACAAGCAAAGCTGAATCGTGGTGATAGTGTTGTATTCTTCTCCAGAGGGAAAAGAAAGTAAGAGTCTTTTGCTAGACTGGTTTCAGAAGGCCTAACTCATATTGTTCATTTAAGCAAAGAGATTGGTAAGCTCCTGAGACATCCCCTTCCTCCTCCCTCCCCCCCAAAAAAAGGAAAACTCCAAAAGCTATGTGAACTCTGGAGGGATAAGGTCGGTGGTCCTATCTCAGGCCTTCTACCCACATTCCCTGCGCAGTTAACACCATAAAAATAAAAGGGCTGCAATCAGATCAGTACTCATCAACAGGAATGAGTAGCAGCTCGCAGGCTCAAAACAAGAGCCTAATTCAGCATTCAAAAGGTTTTTGTTTGCCTAATGTCAGAAACAAACATAAAACTTTCTATCATGTGACATCCATGACACTAAGAGAGAGCAGTCACCCTTCCCTTAGGCTTCTGTCTTCCACAGACAAAAGCCATCAATAGCTCCTTTGTGTTCTACCTCAGCTTTCTGTCTTCATTGAGTCAGCCAATCATTCCCAACAGTCATCTGCTCTTTCCAGGTGAAATTCCCAAGTTCCCAGTCACGAAATCCCTTGTCCCAAGGATGCACTAGTTGGCATAATAATATCCTAGCCAATAGTATTCTTAGCGGATCAAAAATTTTATTAGGATACAGGAATAATTCTAATTCTTATTTGAAATTTTTCTAGTGCTTTACTTGTTTATACAACCTTTTGTGAAACATTTGCTATTTTAAATTATTTGGTGTAACCAGAAACATGTAAGTATACCAAATTGATTTTGTCATTTTTAGCACCAATTAACTCCTTAAAATTTACACTAGATTTATACAAGACGTAGCTGCCTGGGGATTCTAAAAGTTTTTTTTTTTTTTGCAGTATGTGGGCCTCTCACTGCTGTGGCCTCTACCGTTGCGGAGCACAGCCTCCGGACGTGCAGGCTCAGCGGCCATGGCTCACGGGCCCAGCTGCTCCACGGCATGTGGGATCTTCCCGGACTGGGGCACGAACCCATGTCCCCTGCATTGGCAGGCGGACTCTCAACCACTGCGCCACCAGGGAAGCCCTAAAAGATTTTTAAAGATTTAAACTTGAAAGCCACTATTCAGAACCAGTGATGCATTGAGGAAAATTATGTAAGTTATGTCTTTAGAAATTACTTTTACTCTAGAATTTATTTAAAATCGAGTTGTGCTGATCATTTAAAATATTGTACTAAATTTAATAGAAAATCTCTTGGTGGATGCTTAGTGTAGACTGAAAAGCTTAAATGGCTTAAAAATAGCTTTGAAACATTATGTAGACACGTGAGGCAGTTATCATGTTTAAATGATGGGAGTTTAATGGTCTTCTCATACATTAACCCTACACTCTGATGGTGAGAAATGCCTGCATCTTACTCTAGAAATGGATAAAAATAAACATTTAAATTTAGTAAATCTGATGATTTATTTAGCATCTCCTTACCTATTTGTAATATTTTTGAAGTTCAGTGAGGTGAATTTTTATGGCTCAGAGTTCATTAGCTGCAACGGAACCTTCAACATAAATAGTATGCACTTGGGGCAACTTACTGAGGTATAGTTCTGTCTCCTTTCATGATGTGCCCCAGTCTGTATAAGTATGAAACTAAAAAAACAGCAACGCAACAACAACAATGCTATCTTGTTCGATGGACTACTCTTTAAAATTAACAAATACTATTTGACTAAAATACTATTTGTTAGTCAACTCCTAAGGAATAAGTATATCCTATTCATGGAGATATACCGATGTCAAAGGCAATAGAAATGGCTAAAATGTACCATTATTTGATTTAGAATGTAAAATAAGTCACGTTTTTTCAGTGAATCTATTATGGAGAGGTATATTACAGGCACGTTGTTGGCTTCTAGAAAGAATTGTATGAAACAGTTTGTATTTAATACAAATGTGGGCAGCTAACTGAATGGGTTTAAAAAGAAATATGTTTTTTAAATGGTAAGCTTCTCTAGATGAAAATATGAACCTTTGCCAGAATCCCTTTGAGAGAGAGGGGAAAAAATAAAAGGAACATTCTTTGAAGTACTCGTCAATGTTATCTGGACTAATCCGAACAGTTATAAAATCTGTAGATTTCATTCACCAGCTCTGTACCAGTCACTCACACTGATAAAAAGGATTGGCTAAATATACTAAAATAGTAGTTGTATCCTGAATTGTTCCCTCTGACATGTGAAGTAATAGATTCTTTTATTATTATTAATAACATCTTGAAAAGAATTTCTATGCAGGTACATTTAGATATGATATGAAAGGTAATGCAGTGTAATTTTACTTCATTCTAAGGCTTCTGTAGTGGTGTAAAGTGAGATCAAATAAATTGTCTTAAATCCTAACTAATTTTACTTTGGATAGACCTCTATATCTAGCTTTGGTGGAATATTCTATCACAAATACTTTCTAGGGATTTGAACATTATTTGATAGAGTAGGTATTATTATTCCCATTTGTATATAAAGAAACTGAGGCTGGGGATGGTGGTTTTTTTCTCTTTTTTTCATTAAAAAAAAGAAAAAAGGCAAACCTCTTCCTTTTTACACTGGTTTGCTTTATGCTCATGGTGGGAATTAAAGTCTATTCCATTTTATGAACACAGGTGATTGCATAGTGCATGAGTAAACCTTAGCATGATTTCTTACTTCTCTTCTTCATTTTTTTTTTGTTTTTTTTAATTCCAGTAGTCTTCTTTATTAAGTTACTTAATCAGTCTTTGGGTGTCTATGGACAAATCTCCATTAATATATAAACATGCCTTAGTGTCTTTCAAAAAATCACTAACCAACCAGCATTGCTTCCTCTAATCCCCATCCCCGAAGCTATCTCTTTCCTTTGCTCCATAACATACAAGCTAATTGAAATTACTTCTCTTCTTTGGAAATGATGTTCTTTTAGGAGAAAACTGAGGGAGACATCCCTCTTCCTCTTAACTACTGCTTACATTACTTCTCCTTCAACTCTGTATTCTATGCTATGAAAGCATACCTTGGGAACACAAACCTTTCCTTGCCAACCATCATAACAGCATCTAAGAGTAAATCAGTCCAAATGGTATCTCAATGGCCCAAGAAAGGTGCAATGAAAAAACACTGAGCTGGGGATAAGCAGACATGGGGGCTGGTCTCCACCAGCAAGATTCTACGTAAATATAAGCCTGGGGTCTGCTTACTCATAATTGCATTATTAATTGAATGTTTTAATATATGACACACTCTTCTACAATCTTTGATTTCTTATTTAATTCTTACTACAAGCCTATGAGACATATTATAATCTCCATCTTATAGATAATGAAATGAGGCCCAGAAGTTAAGAGGGTGAGAGCTGAGATTTGAATTGGTCTCTGGAGTCTTACTTTTGACCACTATGCCCATCCCCACATCCCCCCTCTATATAATAAAAGAGTTAAAGAGACATACGGTCAAAGTTCCCTCTTTTTTGTACAGACTGTGATTAATTCTTTTTCCACTCTGAGCTAAACACCTACTTGTTCATCTAATCCTATTACTTTTTATTTACACACTTTGATTTGGCCTCCAGATAAGCAATCCACACTTGATCCAAGACATGAGCTAGTTCTTTTGTTCTCCTTTTCTTTCTCACTGTTTCTCTCTCTATATACAAATATAACCACTGCGAATAAGAATCAACTGTATACACACACACACACACACACACACACACACTCACAGTTGATTCTTATTATTCGCAGTAGTTATGTTTATAAAGCCACTGCAAAACTGAGTTAGCAAAAACTGAATCATTGCTCCTAAGAGATATACAGGGCTAGGTTCCTGCGAGCCTCTGGTTGCAACATTTTTGTCAACAGATCAATACATAACCTTGTTTTATGTGTGTTACTCTTTAAAGATGCCTGATTTAATACAGATTGTTGATGCATTAACATTGAACTCACAACCTACAGCTTATAATTCATGCTTAAATGAAGCTTACCTCATTCATATTTTCTCTGTGAGGCACATCACCACCTTCTTGCTCTTAGGAACACTAGACAGCACTCCAGCGATATGCCTGTGGACCATTATAAATAGTTAAGCACCAACAAAAAGCACAAAAATGTAAAAATACACCACTAAATATACCACAAACAGGACACTTGTTTACAGTTTACAGCTGAAACTGAAAGGCAGAACATCACCTTATTTAGCCTCTTTTAGGAATGTGTGTCCAGAAACTCAAATCTTTCACTGTTCTTCTTATGTATATGTTTGAGAATGATCATGACAGTGCCTAGAATATTGATTTTGGGGTCACAAATCAATTTTAGCACGTAGGCAAATTCATAAATACAGAATCCACAAATAATGAGGATGGATTGTATGTATGTGTGTGTGTATCTCCTCAACTCTGATCTCTGTTTTTCTGCCTCTCTCTTTTCCTACTTCCCCACTGTCCTCTCTTTTACCTTCTCTAGATAAAAGTAAATAAGTAAAATTTTTTTGAATTATTTTCCACCTTCTTCCTGCAATCCTTATTTTCTTCTGCTTTTCAGAAAATTTAGGGCTATTTTACACACACACATACACACACACACACACATACACACACACACAGAGTCTTTGATTCCAAATCAGTTCAGCACACATCTATGTTGACAACAATGTTGCAGATGATTATAAAGTATAATTGTTTTATATAACATGATGTCTGCTTGACAAATGGTCTTTAAAATGTAGTTAATATCTCAACAGAGAATCAAAGACAGGTCCAGGAATTCTTACTTTTTCTTTTCTTTCCCTGACCTTTGTATCACCTCATACTATACGCGGGCAAGAATGTCTATATTCCTGATTTTTTGTTAAAGCTTCAAATTACTTGCATTTAATTTAGCAATCTGTTCTTCATTGGAGACTGGTTGAACTTACAAAAGCAATTACACCAGTTTCCTGTGACTTTGAAGGATATATATAGTTGTGTTAATTAAGCAGAAGAAGAGAATGTGGATTGCTGGTGATTTTCCAGTAGAAAAAACCATTGTCATCATCTGTGCAGCATTAATTGCTACATAGGGTAGGAGATTAATATTTTTTAACATTTTAAGTGGTTTTGCATAAATGTTAGCAATAAGCAAGCCATTTCATGTCTTATTGGTTTGCATTTTTAATAATATTGGAATGTTAGCCTTCCCATAAAGGGAAGATTGCAACAAAACTGAAATAGTGTTAAAACCTTGCTAAGTTATGTGCAAACTGACCCTGTGTACCCCCATTGGGGAACACTCAGAGACAATGGTACTGTTGAAAACATAAAAAGAGGAGGAGGTAATTTGTTTTTAATTTTTCTTACATTTGTGAATTTAGTGCCATGAGAGGCCAAAAACACTGGCCAAGGACTCCAAGGAGAAGACACCATGAACACTTCCTGTATCTTTTTTTTAATTATGTTAGATTTGGCCTTCTTTCAAGAACTGATCATTACGTTAGTAAAATTGCACTGAAATATAAATTGGTATACTTATTTGTACAAAGAGAAAACTCAACCAGATTCTTCACTATTGTTTAAAATGGAAAAAGAATCTGAAAATATAGTGATCATGATTCATTCATTCAGTAACAATTACTGAGCTTCTGGGGTGTACCGGGCCCTGTACTAGAAGTGGGAATACATAGCAAACATGACAAGTGGGGCTCCTTCTCTCTTGAAGGTTACATTCCCTGGGCATAGAGGTAGTTGTGGCAGGACCCACCATAAACAAATAAGTACAATATTTTCAGATAATGCTAGGAGGAAAATAAAGCAGCGTGGTATTTTAGAGTGTTTAAACAGCAAGGTCCTTGAAGGCCTCTCTGAGAAGGTGGCATTTATGCTGCCAGCTGAATGAGGAGAGGGAACAATCTACTAAAAGATGTAGGGGAGGGATTTCCATGCAGCAGTAAGAGGAGATGTCAGAGCCTGCTGCAGTTTTGGGCTTCAACCATGAAAGACTAGCCTGGCTGCAGCACAACAGGAAGCCAGGTAAATTGAGGCTGGAAAGACCAAAGCCAGATCACAGGAGGGCCTTGCATGCCCTGGAGATGACACTGGATCTTATTCTAAGTGCAAGGGGAAGCCATGGGAGAATGTAAGCAGGGAAGGGCATAATCTTATATTCATTCATAAAATGAAATCTAACTGTGAGGAGAAAGAACAGGAGGAAGGCATGGTGAGAGGAATGGGCAAAAGAGTTGGTAAAACCTTATTCACTATTTTAAGCCCAGATTAAACAGAAGCAGAGACATGTGTTCCTTCCCCTATGCTCCCAGAGTTTTTTTTAAATTGCATTTCCACTATGGGTGAACACGGGTTTATTGTTTCCTATGCAGAACTGAGGAAATACTAGACTCAAAGCCCTTGTTTCTAGCACACACCCCTGAGCATAAGTGATGCTCAGGTGCACTTGCTGAACTAAAGTGAACCAAATGAAGGCAATGACACACTTCACTCTGAATGTATGAAATATAGGTTCTTAATACTAAAACAATAGGTAACTAACTGATGGTTGAAGATAAAGAAAAATTTCTCCAGATGTAGATAAAATTTCATAATATTAAAAGCCATCTAATCGTTGTCTTAAATGCCAAATGAAATCTCGACATGTCAAGGAAAAGTCCCAGATTCTCTAATTTGTATTCCCATTAAGTCCTGGTTTGAAATAAACTATTTCTTGATGTATATTTAGATAATAGGAGTACCTTTCTTGAACTACACATCAATAAATGTTAAGGCTCACTCATCATTGACTTTCATTTTTTTTTTGTTTAATTTTTTTCCATCACAAGAGGAAATTTTGTTCATCACACCTCGAGAAGTAACTCTGTGCAGAGCTTGGTTAGAGCACCATGGTATTTTAGGAACCTTCATCAACAGATATTACTTTCCACTTTCTGGACCCAAATTTATGAACACGATTTTTTATCTCTGAAATGAAAAATTCAGAAGTCCAAGTGTCAGAAATCATTCAGGAGGTTTTTCAACAAAGACCCTTTTATTTTTACTTTTTCTGAAAATTTTAAATAAAAATCAGACTGCTCTGATGTCTCACTGATGGAATTTCTTTTGTTTTTAATGTCCAGGCAGTTGGAATCCGCCTTCTTGGTTGGAACAGGCGCAATCAAAGTTTCAGGCATGACCAAGTTCCGTGGCATGACCTGATGTCTTTTTCCAAGAGGTGAGGTAGACCGACCCCCTCTTTGAAAACCTAATTAAATTGATAGTGATGACATATAATTATAACTTTTTCCCTTCTTTGGGGCACTGAGAAGCATACTTCCTCCATTCTCTAATAGAAATACTACCAAGGGGCTTCCCTGGTGGCTCAGTGGTTAAGAATCCACCTGCCAATGCAGGGGACATGGGTTCGAGCCCTGGTCCGGGAAGATCCCACATGCCGCGGAGCAACTAAGCCCGTGTGCCACAACTACTGAGCCCTGGCACCACAACTACTGAAGCCCGTGCACCTAGAGCCCGTGTTCCACAAGAGAAGCCACTGCAATGAGAAGCCCGCACACTGCAACGAAGAGTAGCCCCCGCTCTCTGCAACTAGAGAAAACCCTGCGCACAGCAACAAAGACCCAAGGTAGCAAAAAAAAAAAAAGTAAATAAATAAATTTGAAAAAAAAAATACTACCAAGTATATTGCATGCATAATTTCTCCAGACTGAAATATGTATTTTGTAAACTATTGCTTGTTTATACTCCTTCGTTTGGCATTATTTGCGACAAATTAGTCAGGTTCTTAAAGGACTATATTGTAGAAACCCCCATGGTCAGTTTGACCACCTCATCACTTCCTAATGAGGAAAAAATTATCATATGAAAAAAAGGCCAAGAGCTCCCTCCTCAAATTAGCCTTCTACGTAGGGTTTCTCCAACCAAGGTCTTTTGGCCCAAGGAAGGAAATACAGTATACAAGACATGACATCTGATCTCACGAAGGGCAGTTTGGTTTATAAATATCTCTTTCTAATGTGCTTGCTTATAAGTTACCTTATAAAAACGCAGCATTATATTGTTAACTTGAAAGCATAAATGACTCACAGAAACTTCAGTATATCATCTCTGTTGAAATATCTTGGGCATCAACAGCATAATTTCTATCCTGAAGCTGCTCACTGACTAGAGCTGGACTAGTTATTTTAATACCCAGTTCTTACCAACGTTATAAGAAGGGAGGTGGAGCTTTTTAATGTTAATTAGTGCTACATGTATGAAAATGAACAACAGACTTAACAAATGTCACTTTTTTAGCCGCTGAGGAAAGATGAGCTGATACAGAGTTTCTGGGGAATTCTATTGCTGATGTTGTGAAGTTCCCTTATTTGTCAGTGCAAAATCTAAAAGGAATCAAAAAGAGAAACTTTCCATTTTGTATTTAGGGAATACACAGCACTAGAAGCGGAATCAGATTAAGTAGAATATTTAAAGATAATTAATTCTGTATTTAACGAATATAAAGTATTCTCAAGTCCATGATACTGTTATACACTAATTAACTCAGTCTTTGTGACCACTGACAACTCCAGAAATTTTGCGCAGAAGGGCTTTTGAAGCTGCATTTAAATTGCAAAGCACTGTGCCTTTTAGCAGGCTAATTTAGAGTTGGCTGGTAAGTGGAGGTGGTTGGGTATATTAATCAGGGTTCTCCAGAGAAACAGATTCAATAGGAACTATATATGTATATATGTATACACATATATATGTATGCATCCATATATGTGTATGTGTGTGTAGAGATTTATTATAAGGAACTGGCTTACATGCTTATAGAAGCTGAGAAGTCCTAAGATCTACAGTTGGCAGGCTGGAAACCCAAATGAACTGATGATACAGTTTGAGTCCAAATTCAATGGCCTGAGAAGCAGAAGAGTGATGGTGTAAGTTCCAGTCCAAGTCTGAGTCTGAGGGCAGGAGGAGACCAGTGTCCCAACTTGAAGACAGTCAGGCAGGGAGTGAATTCTCCTTTCATCAGCCTTTTTGTTCTAGTCAGAATTTCAACAGATTGAATAACGCCTATCCACCCTGGCGAGGGCAATCTGCTTTACTCAGGTATTGATTCGAATGTTGATCTCAGCCAGAAACACCCTCACAGATACACCCAGAATAATATTCAACCTAATATCTGGGCGCCCTGTGGCCCAGTCCAGTTGACACATCAAATTAACCATCACTTGGTATCTAATGTAAATAATGCTTCCTAGGTGTTCTCATGACTGTGACAACTGAAGTCATTTAATCTCTGAACCACAGCCTTCTCATCTGTAAATTGGAGATAATACAGCAAACCCTGTCCTATATTATTATGAAGTTTATGAAGTGACTACTGAACCAAAGCAGTTAACTGAGAATTCCTGGGTCTGGGAACGAGCTGCCAATCATATTATATATGAATTTGTGGTATCATGAAATTTTACTGTAAAAGTACTTGCTTCATAAAGTTGTTTGGAAGACCAGATGGGATGATGCATGTTAAGCACTTAACAGAATTGCCTGGCACAGAAAAAGCTTATTAACACAAATTGTTCTTTCTCTTTATCTTCTCCCCTCCTCCTCTTCCTTCTCTTTCTTCTTCCCCCTCAGTCTTCTCTTCTTCTGATTCTTATTCTTCTACAACAAACATCTAACATTGATCATTCAATCACTCTAGAAACACCTTATCATGTTTTCCATAACACCACATTCTGATCAATCTTATTTTACTTGTCTGACATTTCCTTCTCTGCCTCCTTAGAGGACTTCTACCCTTGACCCTGTTCTTCAGTTGATAATATTCCTCAGGACCCTATTCTTGCTTCACTATTAATCTTACTCTGTACACTCCAGGTGAGTTCTCAATGTTCCTGGTTTCACACTACACTGTGAATATGAAATGCTCAATAAAAATGTTTTGGCTGAGTTAACAAAATTAAGGCAAAATGAATCCTGAAGCGAGTAATAGTCCCTCTCAATTTATAAAGCATAACAAGATTAGGGAAAAGATCTTTCCAAGATTTCAGAAATTGACCTATTACACTGTTCATCAATATTCTCAGAAACTTAAAAGACAGATTTTCAAAAAGCAAAGCAGAAGCCACAACTCAAAACTATGTATGTTCAATAAATACATGTTTATGCAAGTAAATTAGACAAATTATATACTGCAATGATTTCCAAATAATGTCCTATAATTATTATGAGATTGATATTTTGTGCATGTTTAAAAGATAAGAAATTAATTTCCTCTTTATCTCCTAAGGACATCACTAACAATTCAGTTCATCTCTCAGACTTAAAGCTTAAAGGCTATAAAATGTGGTACTCAATTCATTTTTATTCAGTTCAATTCAAGAAATATTTATGAAATGTCTGTTCTGTGTAAGAGCTGAGTTAGATCTCTTTTTTGACATCATGATGATTAAAATACAGTCTCTGCCCTTGTGGGGGGTACATTATCATAGGGATGTTTAGACAAGTGTACACATATCTATAGTGTAAAGCACAATAAGCTGAAAGCTATAGAAGTGCCATAGAGAATCAGAGGGAGTATACTGAATTAGTAGGATTAGAAAGGATTTTAAGGAGGAGCAAGGATGAATTCCTAAGACCAAGACATAAAAAAGAATATTTAGTTTATTGAGTTTCATTTGTCATTGTGATGACTCCAAATGAATATGCTTAGTACTCAGGAGACGAGGATTAGATGATAGGTGTTTCAGTGATTGGTTGAACAACTGTACCTCAGATTACTTAATGGATTGGTTTCACTCTAAAACAAAGTATCTAGCAGTTTTCTACATGTGGGTTTATTTTGTTCTACATTTTTCTTGTCATTTGGATTGGAGACACAGAAATCTCTCTTAGGAAGTTTGCCAACAACAAAGGTGATTACTACCAAATTGGTTCCAAGAATTTTAGAATTCGAAAAGATCTTATAAACCATCTTGTTCAGCATCCTTATTTTAAAGCTAAGAAAACTGAGTTTATTAAAAAGTGGTCATTTCATTTACCATAAGTTTTATATGCTCCAACAGCAAACCTTCACACTGCATCTGAGGAAATATTCTGTATTAATTATAAGATGTAATTATCTCTACTCAGTACTATCTACACCATCACAAGAGAACTAGGTACCTCATCTTCAGAAAAAACTGACAAGCCCAAGATAACCATTAGAGACCATCATGATGGAAGGGGGCCTGGAAAATGGTCACTGACTCTGTTGAAGGCATTAAAATTGTTCAGTGTGAAGAAAAAAATTCATGTAGATATAACATTTATCTATTTTAATGGAAATTATGTGGCAAGTCTTCTGTATTGCTTCAGAAGAAGCACTGGCCCTATGCGAAGACATTACAAAACAGATAATTTTAGTTTGAAATCAGGAGAAATCTTCTAAACATTAGAGTGTTCCAAAAATATGTGTCTGGTAAAATCATTGAACTACACTGTCTGGTAGAATACCTTCCAATTTCTCAACATCCTACATTCCTCTGGATTTGCAATACTAATAGGTATGGGATTAATTATTCTCAATGCCAAAGGGTTTAATTTCTTTATTTTTCTCTTTTCTTATGTTACCGATATGATTTGACCAACATAAATATGACTTATGAATTATCTTTAAAGAATTTGTTATCTCACAAATTTCTTTTAAGGCTCCAGCTGTATTTGAATTAGATTAACTTCTCAATGACCACCAGATATCCTTTTATTCTTTTTACATCTGAAACATAGGTAATCTTTTATTTTCTGGACTGCAATGTCATACTGTGGAAGGGGAAAACATAAGTACCAACAATTCTCCTTCCAAGTTAATATAAAGGGAATTTTAGAAATTGCATGCCATTTGTACTTTAAATGGACAAATTATTTTACTTGGGTTGCCAGTGAGATGAAATGGACAGAAGGTGTCAGGAAATAGATTAGGAATCATCCTAGATACAAAATATCATATGAGAAATGAAGATAAGTGAAGAAGACCAGATGGAGAACTTAGGAAGAAATAAAAGTATGGGTAAAAATAAATGAATATTGACATTATTTATGGAAGAAAATTGAAGAGTATTGACATCATTTTCCGATATTGGACCATCTCAGAGAACCAGAAACTTTGAGTTCTAACATTAATACTATAAATTATAGGGTGGCCACATATAAGTGAAAAAATATTTCTTAACATTTTCTTTAGTTTAAAGTGAGGGAAATGAAGTAACCCAGTGGTATCTGGGGGCTCATAAATAATTTTTGTCAGGTGTTTTATCAAAAAAAATACATATATATCTTACCCTATAATATATATATATATATATATATATATATATATATTTTTTTTTTTGCAGAGAAGTGGTTTTTTTTTTTTAAAAGAAAGAAAAATCTAGACTTTTCTACAAGTGCTTCATTTTACACTGTCAGTTTGGTTTGGCTATTTGTCAGAGAATCTTTTGAGACATTATATCTCATATCAGAACTGTCTTGGAGAATAATTGTTTGCTTTGTGGTCTTATGGCAGTAATTCTAAAACCTCTGGAGGCAAGGTTATTTACAGAATAAGGTGAGAAAATTTGAGACATTGCTAAAAACAAAGACCATATCTTTAAGTAACTTTTGGTAAGCACATCTAGTATTTGCTGTAAAATGCACAGGCAATCAGTATTGGGAACTGTCATACTTATATTATTGAGAGTTAATTGCAATGAGAAAGAAGAAACAGAGAGAATATCTACAATAATAATGCTCCAGGGCTTCCCTGGTGGCGCAGTGGTTGGGAGTCCGCCTGCCGATGTAGGGGATATGGGTTCGTGCCCCGGTCCGGGAGGATCCCACATGCCGCGGAGAGGCTGGGCCCGTGATCCATGGCCGCTGAGCCTGCGTGTCTGGAGCCTGTGCCCCGCAACGGGAGAGGCCACAGCAGTGAGAGGCCCGTGTACCGTAAAAATAAAATAATAATAATAATAATAATAATGCTCTAAAGATATTGAACTTTGAACTTGATATATACCTTGAAATCAGAATAAAATGGCATCTTTAATACAGCACCTAGCACAAAATCAAGCACTCCTTTAGTACTCAATAAATGTTTGTTGAATGAAAGTCCCAATTGATCAATCCTACCAAGAGTCAATAAATAGATCAATGTTAGAACAATAATATACGTATGTTCCAATTATTTGGGAATGGTAAACAGAAGCTTTGAAAATTTCATTTGGTGGTCAGAAAAGTATATTTTTGTTATCAGCAAAAAAGTACATTTTGTCATCAATAATAAGCTGTAAGACAAAAGAAGTTTATTACCATTCAGAGGAACCAGTATTACTAATAAATATTTAGTGTGCAACATTGATCTCAGTTTGAAATCATCAGAAAATCTTTTAAAGCAAAAGGAAACAAGATATATTCAAATTGTTGCACTGATAATTAGACAAATGTCAATCATCACAAGCATGATTTACACTCAGGTTTCAAAACAAACAAAAAAATCTGTTCAGTTTTGCCATATTTCAGCCCCTTGTAAGCTCCATGCAAAAATAGGCTGCCTCTCAAATATGGGCAGATGCTCTAATTAGTGAAAATCAAGAGGATGTAAAGCACTGTATGTATCACAGACAAACTGATTCGTTGTTTTTTTTAAAATTAATTTAATTTATTTATTTATTTTTGGCTGCACTGGGTCTTTGTTGCTGCACGTGGGCTTTCTCTAGTTGTGGCGGGCAGGGGCTACTCTTCGCGGTGGCTTCTCTTGTTGCGAAGCACGGGCTCTAGGCACGCGGGCTTCAGTAGTTGTGGCACGTGGGCTCAGTAGTTGTGACTCGCGGGCTCTAGAGCACAGGCTCAGTAGTTGTGGTGCACAGGCTCAGTTGCTCCACGGCATGTGGGATCTTCCCGGACCAGGGCTCGAACCCATGTCCCCTGCATTGGCAGGTGGATTCTTAACCACTGCGCCACCAGGGAAGCCCGACAAACTGATTCTTTAACTGTTGAAATTGGCCTTATAAGAGTATATATTTTATTGACTAAATTCAAAGATGATTAAATAAAAATGAATTAGGAGTACCTTTTGAATTCAGGGTTTGGCTCCACTCCATCCTTACTCGATAAAAGTCCCTGGACTTTTAATTTTTTTTGAGGTACGCAGGCCTCTCACTGTTGTGGCCTCTCCCGTTGCGGAGCACAGGCTCCAGACACGCAGGCCCAGTGGCCATGGCTCACAGGCCCAGCTGCTCCGCGGCATGTGGGATCTTCCCGGACCAGGGCACGAACCCACGTCCCCTGCAGCGGCAGGCGGACTCTCAACCACTGCGCCACCAGGGAAGCACGTCCCTGGACTTTTATTGCAGATGAACTGAACATAGCTTTCAAAGACAAAAGATGCACAAAAGCACAATCTTTTAATATAAGCATCTGCATTTATTAATGTGGGTTCAGCCACCTATTTTTACAAGATACTTATTAATGAATGTAGAAGAGCAGGATAAAGTGATGAGAGTTTAATTTATTTTGGAAGTAATGGTTTGTACAGTAATTATCGAGAAGCAGCCACTTGTCAAATGGAATCAGTAACAAGTGCAGTTGGGAGAGGTTTTCTGGTACACAGGCACTGTGAAATGTTTTACTTTGCAATGAGAATGTACTCCCTGACAATAGTTTATTTTGCTTTAAAAAAAAAAACACCTGTAAACCAATTATATTTGAGAAACTACGTATGCTAGCATGTTTGTGAAAATTAGTTTTATTAGTTTTATTCTAATCAGTTTCTCTTTGTTTATTAAAAAATTAGAAGTTCTCAGTGATATATAGTATTTAATATTTTAACTTTATTCAATGTTCCATTCACCCATATTCTTATAGGACTTGACCTTGGCCCAGAAACACTGACTTGGGTCTGTGGGTAGGAAAGATGGAGAATCACAGTCCATTGGGCATATTCAGGGGGGCAGCATCTTGGGGAATAGGCCTAATAAAAACGTAAGCATAGGGCTTCCCTGGTGGCACAGTGGTTGAGAGTCCGCCTGCCGATGGAGGGGACACGGGTTCGTGCCCCGGTCCGGGAAGATCCCACATGCCGCGGAGCTGCTGGGCCCGTGAGCCATGGCCGCTGAGCCTGCGCGTCCGGAGCCTGTGCTCCGCAATGGGAGAGGCCACAACAGTGAGAGGCCCGCGTACTGCAAAAAAAAAAAAAAAAAAAAAAAAAAAGTAAGCATATTATCAGAGAATATATAATCCTTCCATGGCAGAGAGGGGGAGGCATTCATTCCAGAGAGATCCTTGGGATGAAATCCAGAAAGGAAGACCTTTGGAATAGTTACTGGCTAATCAGGGTGCTCGGGCATTTTATAGTCAGTTATGACCTCTGGTTTGAGAAGGAAGGATCAGATAAAGATATCAATGGAAAATATACTCTGAAGTAAATTTTTAGCTGTTAAGAAAAAGACTGAGGGCTTCCCTGGTGGCGCAGTGGTTGAGAGTCCGCCTGCTGATGCAAGGGACACGGGTTCGTGTCCCGGTCCGAGAAGATCCCACATGCCGCGGAGCGGCTGGGCCCGTGAACCATGGCCGCTGAGCCTGCGCATCCGGAGCCTGTGCTCTGCAATGGGAGAGGCCACAACAGTAAGAGGCCCGTGTACCACAAAAAAAAAAAAAAAAAAAAGAAAAGAAAAGAAAAAAGAAAAAGACAAAGCAAAAAGTGATGCTTTACGTTTTCTTCAGAAAATGAAAGAAAGAGAATAATTGGGGCTCAGAATAGTTTGGGCCTCCACTAATATACTACTTTTGATAATTCTTCAGGGTTCACCAGGCTCTACATTTTTGGTCACATAAAATAGACTAAAATGACCAGTGGGCAGTTAAGGAACTAATCAGTGGCTCAGTCAAACCATTCAATTCCTCCATCTTGAAAATGAATGCAAGTTACTTTCTTGTCACCTTGTCTATGTTACATTTGCATTCAAGTTAACATAGTTTAAGAAATTCATAGTAATAAATCATAAACAGAAGATCTGATTTAACTATACCAATCTCTGTTGATGCATCTAAGTTGATTGATTAAATATCAAGTTATAAGATATAATACTCAGGGGATGTTTGGAATTCTCTTCCCTGGCAAATAGTACTTCAAAATCTTTTTTTTTTTTTAATAGCAGTTACAAGTTCCATTTTTGACAAACACAGGGTAACAGGAATCAGATGTTCCCTTCTGATCTGAAAAAAACAAAAAATGGATCAAAATATAGGCAACAATAATTTTCTCCAAGGATGATGATCACTAAGAGATAGAAAACAACCAAAATGAACCATAAAATCACCCTAGTTTTCTGCCTTGAAAGAATTTTCAGGCCATGGCACAGGGAGGGAGAATTCAGGTGGAGTCTATCAGAAAATAGTGATAAATCTGATCAAAGATATTTAATAAACACTGTATACTGAAAACTGAATTAAAGAAGATCTAAGTAGAAATTAGAGAAGATCTATGTGGATGAAGAGATACTCTGTGTTCCTGAGTTAATAAACTCAATACTCTTAATATGTAAATTCCCCTCAAATTGATCTATAGATTAAAGGTAATCTCATTCAAAATCTCAGGTGACTTTTTTATAGAAATTGATAAGTTGATTCAAAAATTCATATGGAAATGCAAAGGATCTAGCATATCCAAAACAACCTTAGAAAGAAGAACAAAGTTTTTGGACTACACTACCTAATTTCAAGGCTACACATAAGCTACATTAACCAAGAAAATGTCTGGATAATGTGTATTGGCACAGACAGAGAGATACTGTTCATGGAACAGAATAGTGTCCAGACATATATCAACACATTGTGGGGAACTGAATTTTAATATTTCAAAAGCAATTCAGTGGAAAAGACATAGTCTTTTCCAAAAACAGTGCTAGAAAATTTTACACTCATTTGTCTTAAAAAAAGAACTTTAATCTATACTTCAGAAAACATACAAAAATTAACTCTAAATGGATCATATACTTAAATGTAAAATCTAAAATGACAAAATATTTAAAAGATAACATAGGAAAAATCTCATGGCCTTAGAGTTAAACAAAAATTCCTTAGGCGTGACACCAAAAGCACAGTCTATAACAGAAAATATTGATAACTTAGACTTTATTAAAATTAAAATTTTTAATTTTAAAATTTCGTTAAAATTTTTAAATACTTTAAAATCTGCTTTTTGAAGATAAACCACAGACTGGGAGGAAAGATTTGCAAATCATATACCTGATAAAGGACCTGTATCTAGAATATATAAAGAACTCCCAAATGAAGACAAACTATCTAATTTTTAAAATAGGCAAAAAATTTGAAAAGATATTTCACCAAGCAAGATATATGGATGGCAAATAAACACATGAAAAGTTACTCAACATCGCAAGTCATTAGGGAAATGCAAATTAACACTACAATAACGTGCCACTGTACACCTGTTAGAATGGCTAAAATTTTAAAGCCTGACCATATCAAGGGTTGTCCAGGATATGGAGCAACAGGAACTCACACTTTCTGGTACAACCACTTTGAAAAACAGTTTCTTAAAAAAGAGAAACATGTAACTAGTACCCAATAAAATTTGGACAGTCCACTCTTAGTTATTGACCCTAGAGACATTAAAGCCTATGTCCATACAAAGACATGCACCCAAATATTCATAGTAGCTTTTATTTTAATGGCCCCACTGGAAAAAAAAAAAAGCAAAATGTCGTTCAACAAGTAGATGAATAAAATAATTGTGGTATACTCAAATAATAGAACACTACTCAGTAATAAACAAGAAAGAACTACTGATACATGCAACATGTTTGACCACCAAAATAATTATGCTGCGTCAAAGAAACCAGACCACTAAGAATCCATGCTGTATGATTCTGTTTATGTAAAACTCTAAGAAAGACAAGCTACAATTGACCCTTGAACAACTCAGAGCTTAGGGGTGCCAACACCTCCACACAGGTTGACTATCACATTACATCAGACCACTGTACCTGAGGTTCTGCATCCTCAGATTTAACCAACTGTGGATCATGAAGTACTGTAGTATGCATTTACTGAAAAAAATATCCTCCTGTAAGTGGACCCCTACAGTTCAAACCCATGTTGTTCAAGGGTCAACTATAATCAGTAATAACAGCAATCAGATAAGTGGTTTGTTAGACAGGGGGCAGTAGAGGTGGGAAGGAGAGGGGTGGGTTTGCAAAAGGTCAGAATGAAACCTTCAGGGGCGGTAGATATGTTCTCCATCTTGATTGTGGAGATGGTTTCATGGGTGTATTTACCTATTTCAAAACTTATCAAATTTTACACTTTAAATATGTATAGTTTATTGTATGCCTATTATATCTCAAAACATTTTTTAAGAATTACCTGTTGGAAAGTCACTGCTATACTTGCTCTAATTTAGAAAATCTTTTATTCAGCTATCAATTGCTAGTTATATCTACTGACCACTGCGTTTGTTCTTCATACTTGTCAAAATTTAACTTGTGATTATACTTGGCCTCTGTCCTTATCATGCCTGTTCTTTGTTTAGCTTTGTACGGAAAATTGTCCATGCCAGGAAAATTGTCATGGTCCTCCAGCTATAACTCCCCTCCAGGCAATTTAGCTGTTAATATCTTTCCCTTATTTCCTTCTTATTGAATGAAGACAGGTTATATTACCCTCCCTCACTCAGCCTACAAGTATGTCAGGTTATATATCAGTTTCAATCCGTGTTAAATAAAGCATACATATACCCAGGTTCATTGGAGAAAACACATAGAAAATGAATGCTCACTAAACATTAGAGTCCTAGAAAGGTTTGCCACTGGTGCATCTTAACTTGGTTATAAGATATTGAATATTACTTATTTCACAATATGGTTAAAACCAATCTCTTCAGACCGCATTTATCTACCTTCTTCCAGCAGCCCTGGTTTTGAAGCATTCCCAGTAGAGAGAGAGTGATTTATCTCCCAGAAAGAATTTACAGAAATTTCTGTGATTTCTATTCATCCTACCAAGAGTCAAAGAAGTAGCAACTGTCTTAACACTCATCAGAAGCATTGATATTTAAGAACTATTTCCTCCAAGCTTAAAAATACATATATATTTCACCATTCCCTTAGGAAACTTAGATGTTAAATAGGTCAACCACCTGATGAGTTGCCTGGCTTTAAGTTCCTTATTTTTTGTTTCCATTCTTTAAATAGATGTTAAAATGTTAAATTAGTTCATTTAAACATGCACCATTAAATTAGCTGATAATGTATAATTAGGTAATACATGGACTTATAGCATCTTTCTAATTTCTTTTTTTTTTTTTTTTTTGCGGTACATGGGCCTCTCACTGCTGTGGCCTCTCGCGTTGCGGAGCACAGGCTCCGGACGCGCAGGCCCAGAGGCCACGGCTCACGGGCCCAGCCGCTCCGCGGCATGCGGGATCCTCCCGGACCGGGGCACGAACCCGCGTCCCCTGCATCAGCAGCCAGACTCTCAACCACTGCGCCACCAGGGAAGCCCCTCTAATTTCTTTATATCATGTTTTTGTAAAATTGTAAGAATGGTACAAGTTAATTATAATTCCACAAATTCATAGGATCTCACAGTATTAAAGATTACCTAGTTCACTGAATATTTGCTCATAACCTAATTCGTTCGAGATTCAGTTTCTCCATATAAATAATAATAATAAAACCTACTTGCTAAAATGTAACATGTGGCCAGTAATGTGCTAATGCTTTTCTAATATTATATTTAATCCTACAAGAATACGGTGAGGTGACTCTTACTATAACCATTTTGCAGACTAAGAAACTGACATCTAGGGAGTTAGACACATTTCTCACAGTTGTACAGCTGGTAAGGGGCAGACTTGAGATTCAAGCTCAGGTCCATGTAATAACACAATCTATGTTTTTACCCACTGTCAACCATATTGCATGCCTATAAGTATGAAGATTGAATGAGATAAAAGGTGCAAGTGGGTAGTACAGTGCCTAAGAAACATACTCTTAGAAAATGATCATTTTCTAATGCTATCTGAGCATCCCTCAACAGGTGGTCAATTTGTTCTCCATTGGAATTCTTATGGTGACAGAAGGTTGACTATTTCACATTCTGTTCCATTTCTGGGTAATTCTAACTCATAGAAGATGCTTTCTTATAGTGAGCTGAAAACTGCTCCCCTATAGCTATCACCTCTTTGACCTATTTCTGCCCTCCAGTTGGAATATTGATTGCAATTTCATTAAATTTAGAGCTTAATTTAGGGAGAATTGGCATCCTTACAATATTGAGTCTTCCTATCCCAGAATGATTTGAAGCTCTGATTAATTCAAGTTTTCTTCAAAGATGTCCTGCACAGGTGATTTTGAATAGCATATGCCTTTTGGTTGTACTGTGGCACAGTGGGAAAAGAATGACTTTCATTTCAAAATAATTCAGGTTTAAATTCTGGATCCATCTTTTATTGAAGGAGTATTTTATTTCTCTGAGTCCATTACTTAATTAATAAAATAGAAATAAAATCATCTACCTCACATAGTTGTATGCAAAATGCTTTGCACAGTGTCTGGAACATAATTGATATTCATTAATGTTAGCTACTATAATTAATATTGATCACCCAGCCAATTTTCTAGCATTTTAAGAAAAGATGTGACACACTCTTTTGGAAATCTATTCTAACATGTCATAGACTTCATTATCAAAACATTCTTCTCAAAATAGTGATAATAGTCTAAGTATTTCACATTGTCATAGTTTTCTTTCAGAAGATAAAAGAATACTTAAAATAAGGTTTTTGAGATTGCAGGATCTTGAAACAGACAAAACTGGGCTTCAATACTGACTTGTACTTCCTTGGGGAAGTATTATCACTTATTTAGGCTTAGTTTCCTTGCCTGTTAAAATCAGGGAAAAAAGATGGTACCTGCCCATTGAGCTGCTTTGAGTGTTAAATGAGACTGACATGCTAATTCTTGCTGCTGTATTAAATGAGATAATGTATATTAAAAGTACATAGTAATGGATATGTAACCACAACTGCTGTAACTGTTACACCCAGCCAGATTTGTAATAGGATATATAAAACAGGTTTATGGAACCTGCACAACAGTGGCTTGCTCCCTTGATGTAGCCTTCTCATTGGGCAAGTCTGCTAATCCCCATGATTGAGTTCCCAACAGTACTGTCACTAGCTTTATTCATCCATTTCAAGACAAATGTGTTTTTTTCTACAAGTGAGAACTGGAAGAAGGCAAAGAAACACATCAAGAATCTCATTTTTCCAGCAACATAAGGGTGTTATTTCCTGAGTCTAAGCAAAAAATTATAAAACAGATGATGTCTCAATTCCATCTTCTGTGTCTCTTCATGCTTATTTTATTGTCTCTCCTTTGTCCCATGTTATATCGCCTCATGACCCCGTACTGACACCTCATGTGTCTGAGTACTGTACTAATGCCACCATTCCTTTTTGAAATCAGTGATTTGATAAATGAATAATCATCAACATGTCTATAAATACTTAGGGCTTCTTTCATTTAGAAAGATAAGGAGAAACAAGAGTATTGCTTAGTCAAAGAATTGACTCTATAATGTGAACATTTTAGATGTTGCAATGAGAAAGATAATTTTGGATGGGTAACGTTTTAATCTTATTCCTTAGGATAGTTCTGGACTTAGTCCTAACTTGACCACTTCTATCTTCTGGCCATTTCCCAGAGACTATTCATGCAGAATGTAAAAGTGCAGGTGTTTCATACCACATAAGTAAAATAATTTACTTTTTTAGCAAATGTGGGCCCAGACGATGCTCCTTTTCCTTTCTATTCAGTGAATACCCTACTTGTAAAAGGGAAAATTTCAACTGATTATATTAGTTATTAAGTATAAACCTTTGTCAGGTGGGGAAGGTAGGGACAAATGGTTATTATTTTATTTTTTATGTATGGGAGAAACCGTTTTAAGAATCACTGTAGCTAAATTAATTGGTTAAATATAGTTATTCAGTTATTTACCAGAGCTACAATCTCCTGTTTCCAGTTGCAGGTTGTTTGTTCCTTATTATAGTTCAGCTGAATATTAGAATGGACTTTCAGTCTTATTTCTCTCTGTGATAAAGGAAATAGTTCAGAATTCAGAACACAATGAAATACGCATAGCCAAATAACCAGAATATGATTAGTACCTTTTGTGTTTTTCTTTTTTTTCTTTTTTCTTTTTTTTTTTTTTTTTTAGTTTTAAACACTTATTCTCAAGGAAATAAACAAGTAGAGTAGACTGGGTTATTGAAAAGAAGTGAGTAGTTTTAAGGACAAGTTATTTTGTGGCTGTTCCTGTGTTATTCCATAAATTATGAATTCAACTCATGTGGAACAAAGTGAAACATTCCTCCGTTTCCTCAGTACAAAATAGAGGTCCTCATTCATCTACTGGTGGGACAGGATCCTAACCCTAAATCTTAACTTGTTCTCAATCTGAATAAATAAAAAGATCTGAGTCTAATCCTGTCCTTATATTCAAGTAGTGAATTATATACAAATTCAAAGGACAAATAAAAACTTTTGATCAAAATATATTATAAAACCTAATTTTTATATTTCATATACCATGCTATAGCCAAATTTATCACACAGTAGAAATTAAAACTTATCATTTTGTATTCTAGTGTACTGAATAAATGTCTGCTTTGAGTAACAACAAAAAAACAAATGATTATAGTTTAGAAAACAGTTAACAATACCTTTTGTTCTTCTAAAATAGAAATCAAATTGTTAAAACTTCACAGCTTAACTGGCGCAAATTTGAGTGTACATCTACCTTTTTTTTTTTACAATTTTTAATGGGTGAAATTTCTTACTAAACAATTTTGTGTGGTATACAAATTTAGCAGCTTTTTTTCAATAGAAGTCACAGTTTATATATTGATGAAAATCCTTAGAGTTCCATGAAAGTGTTGTGCTTACAAACAGCTAAATTAGAAGCAGGCTTTGAATTAAACACTGAGTGGAAATTCAAGCAAGATCTTGTTCAAATGCATGGTGATGCTGTGTTACTTGTCCAAAAAAAGAGGGAGGGGGCAGTTAACATGTATTAACTACCTACCAGGTTCCAGGCACTATGCTGGGTAATTTATGAATACTATTTCATTATATTCAAATAATATCTCAGTAATTTATAATTAACATCATTTTATATATGAGGAGATTAAGGTTCAGAGATCAGTAATATGACCAAATTCATAATGTTAGCAATGGGTACCTTTGAAGAAGTGGATATTGCATGTGGTTTGGTCTGATTCTGATGTTGCTGCTTATTCCAAAAATTGTTAATTTATTCAGCAAACATATGTTCTTACTATGGATCTAGCTCTCTACTATTAAGCCATGAATTTTTTTTAATGATAAGAGAATTCCAACTAAATAAGAAGGAATAGACACAAACATTATCTCACACCCATATGAAAGCCTACTACAACAAGAGCAGAAGAAACGACAAAAGATGTGATAGTAATAACAAAATTTTGTAAACTGGAAAATAGACTAGTGATAACTGACTTATTTAGGCTTCAGCAATTTCCATTCAATTAAGTTCCTATTTGTTAGGAATGTTTGGAAACCTCAAGTTCTTCATTTCTGGAAGTTTTTCTCTTAGCATTTCTTTGACAATGCCTTCTCTTTCACTCCTCTGTTCTCTCTTTCTGGAACTCTGTATTTGTTAGAGGCTGGAGCTCATAAAATTACTCTTTAATTATCTTGTTTTTACTATTTTCCTCCTACTTTCTATGATATCTCATCAACTTTACCTTCAGAACTTTTAATTCTTTTTTTGTTGTTTTTGGTATGTTAACACTGCTTTATTGTCTCTAAAATTTCTTCTCTTTTCAATAATTTTCAAATGCTTTTGTTGATTTTTTGAATATTTGTTTTGTAAAAAATAACATTAGGTTCTTTTATAATGAGTTCAATATTTTCTCTTATTTTTCTGAGGATATTACTATAGATTGCTATTTAGTTGATTTATATAGTTGTTTAATGCATCTATTGATTAATTAATGAGGTTGCTTCTTTTCCTACAACTTAATTTCATAGTTGGAAAGAATATATTACATGTCTGGCTATTTTGCTTTCCATTACAACTTCCATGAAATATTATCATGTTACTCTTCCCTTAAATTTCAAATTTATTGCTGAGCCTCACTACTTCTTCCCAAAACAAAGGCAAAGATAAGTCTTTACAGATTTGGAGAAAATCTCATTTTCTTCTTCTCCATTCATGGAGAAGTCTCTTGCTTTAGATAGCTGGCAAGTGGAGAAGAAATCTACAAGAGGTGAGGGCACAAATTCCCTGAGGGAGCCAATTCATTCTCCCAATCATAACTACCATGTACTCAGCACTTGTTATGTGCCAGGCAGTGTGCTGAGTGTTTTGCATTTATTATCTAATCTAATCCTGATTGTAAATCAACAGTGCAGGTATTATCATCATTTAGAGATAAGGAAACTGAGACACGGCTAGGTTTAATAAAATATGCACTATTACCTGGGAAATAAATGGCAGAGCAAGGATTTAATGTTATCTCTAAATCAGTTAAGAGGCAACAGTCTTATTAACCTAAAATGTAATACTGCCTCTTCCTTTCACCAGAGAGTAAAAGGAAACAAGTATGAAGATCTGGTAAACTCATCTCACTACTGTTCCTTAAAAACATTCATGCCCTGAAAGGTAGAATTGGGAAAGAGAATAAAAAAGATGAAATGTTTTCTTTTTCAAATGGAACAAGGGTAATAATCAGAGGGACAATATAAGAGCTCATTAGCTCTTAATGAGAAACTCTGATTTATTGGTAATGAAGGTTGGCCTCAGTATGTCCAATGTCTTCTAATGTGCAAATGATACTGAAATGGCAATGAAACCTGGTCAAAATTTAAGTTAAAACAGACACAAACAGAGGTCTGCATACAAAAGAAAAATGAATAAGTGATGATTCACAACTAGTAAATAAAAGAGGACAACTTTAGAATGATTTAATGCACTGTTTTTATGGAAGGGTACCACCAAAATGAACCAGTACATAGAAATTAGTTTTTTATTTTTATTTTGCCTATGTTAGGGTAACTGAGATTTTTTTTTAATGATATTCTTACAGAATAGAAAATATCACTAAAATGGAGGCCAAATATACAGTAGAATCAGAAAAATAAGATAGTAAAAGAACAGAAAACTATTTCCCATTAAGTGTTCAGTTTATAGAAACAAGATGTGCTAGTAAAAAATGAAAGTTAGCAATTAATTATAGAACTTAATATTACCTTTAGCTCATTTTGAGAGGAGGAAAAAGTTAACTATAAGCCTGAAAATTATAACTCTAATAGTAAGCTTATTATAATTCTAGAACTCTAATAGCTTCAGGGTTTTGTCCCTGCTTACATTTCAGTAGCACAGAATGAGTCAATATTAATATTATTGATAAATCATAGTAATCGTCTAAAGAAATCATAAAACAGAGTTAGAGGATTTTAAAACTGGATAAAGATAAAAGATTCCCTTTTTCTACATTGTCTGCGAAAGAAAAACGGGGATCTTGCTCTCAGTAAAATTGGCATTTCATGATTCTGCCACTTTCTAGCTAAATGTTTTAGGTAAGTTATTTGACTCTCTCTTAGTCTCTATCTCCTAACCTATAAAATAGAATAATAACACATTCTTCATAGAGTTTTTGGAAGAATTAAAAATATATGAAAAGTGTTCATATTTGGCACTTAACACTAAATAAATATTATCTATTACTAATATTATGGGAATTCATTTTTTTCCAGTTTTAATGATTTATCTTTACAATCTATAAAAACTCTAATTCTAAGTTCGCCAAAAATATATACATCTTCTAAGTTTCTTTTTACATATGCAGAGATAAGTAGACAGCTAAATATAGATAGATAGAGCTCATTTTTTTATATGTGGCCCACACATAACTATTCATTTATGTATAATAATAGTGATTTCCTGGTAATTGAGGGATATTTAAAATACCAGTGTTTTTGAGATATGGTTTGCTTTTAAGCTATTTTCTTGTAGGGTACTGGGAATAGCTATCTTCAGAGTTGCAGAAGAAAATGCTAAGAAGATATGGTTTAGAAATTAAACAGAGAGCTGAGCCCTCAACTAGGTCGTCTGGTACTTAAATAGCTGTCACTTTGAGCAAGCTACTGAATGTCTCTAAGTCTCAGTTTTCTCGTTTGCAAAATGAAAAGTAGAATATCAGTTTTGCAAAGTATTTTGCAGATAAATCAGATAAAGTGTAACAGATGCTTAGAATGGTTCTGAATACATAGGAAGCCCATACATAGCAAGCAATAGCTGTGCCCTATTTAGCACCTGACAATGTGGTCAGCACTCTTAGGAGTCACATATTGTCACAAGTAAGACAGCACAAAGTTTGAAACCAAACTACTTAGGTTCAAATATGCCTCTGATATTTACTAGCTGTGTGACTTTGAGCTACTTACTTAACATCTCATGCCTCAGTATCCTCATCCGTAAAAAGAGAAGAATAAGAGTATTTACTTCATAAAATTATGCAGAGGATTCAGTGAGTTAATATTAGTGACGATCTTAGAATAGTGCCTGGTATATTATAAACACTGGAAAGTGTTTGCTAAATACAATTTCTTTTTACTCTAATACATAAACCTTTTTTCGATGTTTAAAGTAACCAGTTATATCAAAACGTTCTTCATTTTTAAACTCTAGATACCTCCTCTATATTATTTCAGACAGTGGTTCTCAAATTTTTTGGTATTAGGATCTCTTTAGACGCTTAAGAATTACCCAGGACTCCAAAATTTTTTTAATGTGGATTATATTTTTGAGATTTACTGTATTAGAAATTAAAACAGATAATTTAAAACTCTGTTGTTTATTTATTAGAAAAAGACATAATGAACCCAGTACATGTTAGCATAAGCAACATACTTTTGTGAAAAACAAATATATTTCCAAAACAAAAAAACAGTGAGAAAAGTGACAATATTTACATTTTTGCAAATCTTTCTAATGTCTGGCTTAATAGAAAACAGTTGGAATCTCAAATCTATATCTTCATCTAATCTATAGAAAATATGTCATTTTGGTTGAAGTATATGAATAAAATCTGGCCACACACAGATATGTCATTGGAAGATGGAGGAGCATTTTAATCACCTTTCCAGATAATTCTGAATGTCCTTTTTTGATACCTCACCAAAACTGACAGAAGTCAGTTTCTTAAAGGTTAGTTTCAGTGTGGAAACTGAAACCATAAGTTATGCTCTGTTACATTAAGATACATTGATCTTTCTTGCACTTTGAATGAAACTTTTATGAAAGCAAGATTTTACAAAATCCTGCATTAATCATTTGAAAAATATTGGTTCAGTGACTAACATGAATTTTCCAATAATACATTTCATGATATAGAATCAGAAAATTGCATTCATTATCACCACCAATCTCATCAAGAAAGTCTTTAAGTGTTGATAAGCAGTTAAGCTTATCACTTTTAAAGGCTCCCATGACAAGATTATTGAAAAATTTGGTATGATGAGAAGAAGCATGAAAATCTACACATCTGAGCATCATTAACAGGGGCAGTCCTAAGGGTGAAGTCCACAAGAAAACAACATAAAAACAATAAAACATAAAAAAATCTGATCAAAAACAGAGTTTAGGCAAGATGAGGAAGAGGGTGGGGAACATGGGCCTGAAGAGATTCTATAAATCAACAATATGTAGAAAAATGAAAGCCCTCAAAGGGATACCACAACATAAGAGGATGGAAGACATTACAAAAATGAAGAGTCACTGGGTTGTCTTTGTTGTGCAGACATGACTGCTAGGATCAGACCCTCTGGGCTGACAAGTATAGTTACTCACCATTCTACATTTGGCCTTCTTGTTATCTAGAACCCACGGCTTCCTTACCAAGGAGTCCTAGAATTCTCAGAAATCCATCTTATGTAGAAATATGGACTGCTTTAGTCATTTGTGCTTGGCTGTTGAATGGATAAAATGTGTCTAGGGGAGCATTTCATAGCCAGGATAAGGAAATTTCTCACTGTGAAATTGCTCTTTGAGATAAAGTAGTATCTATGTAATTAAGCGGAGATAGATGCACTCTTTCTTCATGTTGATATAGTTTGGATAATTATTTCTCAAATTTGGTGTTGGAGTGGGAAATTTGAAAGGCACCTACCCTCTATCATTTTAAGAGCTTTTTCCCCCTCTTTTTCTAATGCTCCCTTCTCCCAACCTGCCCATCTAATTCTACCAATCTTTATTAAATATGAAAGGGTAACTAGGATATTTACTGATATAGGCTCAAGGGATAACCTCATTAAATATCATTTAAATTTATGAAGGAGCTTGGGAGTAAGAGAAGGCAGATCCTACATATATCTATATTTATCTGTGACTGTGTACTTCTGATATGCTGGAAACCAGAGATTCAGGAACATCTTCCCCAAAGCATCCAAAAACCAAAATTGCTATTGGTTTCATTACTCTCACCACTGTTCTTGCAGGTCTGTGTGTGTGTGTGTGTGTGTGTGTGTGTGTGTATGAGAGAGAGAGAGAGAGAGAGAGAGAGAGAGAGAGAAAGAGAGAGAAATGGAGATGCCACTTTCATAAGGCTGCGGAATCTTGCTCTAGATCCAATTGACAAATAATGCATATAAATTACAAGGGGACAAAGATCCTCCATGCAACAGCTACAAAGGATCTCAGAGAAAAATTTTGCATTTTCGTCCAAAATATATAACCTGAAGTACAAAGAGCCAAGGGGCCAGAGGACTCAATACTTATCAATATGATTCCTTCTGCAAGAATTGTGTTCTATCGAAGTTGCATGCCAGTGAGTTCCATTATCTCCAACAAAGGAAAGAACAGTGATCGGTTAAAGACAACTGATCCCTTGGGGAAAACTACATGATTTCTGTGAAGAAAAATCACACTGTAAAATCTGTGAGAGGGTTCTGGGTAGGGAATGGGAATGGATAAATAACTATACATAAATGAGAAATAACTTCATTTGATTAATTTAGATATTACAAAAGTTTTTGCACTTAAAAAATACATATTTTGGGCTTCCCTGGTGGCACAGTGGTTGAGAGTTCGCCTGCCGATGCAGGGGACACGGGTTCGTGCCCCGCTCCGGGAAGATCCCACGTGCCGCGGAGCGGCAGGGGCCGTGAGCCATGGCTGCTGAGCCTGCGCGTCTGGAGCCTGTGCTCCGCAACAGGAGAGGCCACAACAGTGAGAGGCCCGCGTACCGCAAAAAAAAAAAAATAATAATAATAAATAAATAAATAAAATACGTATTTAAAATTCAGTGATAAGCATGTTCTTGAAACTTGTGGGCTATATAAATAACAGAGTTTATGAGAGAGAGAGAGGAAGAAAAGGAAAGAAGGAGGGTAATGGGAGGGAAAGAAGGAGGAAGGAAGGAAGGAAGGAAGGAAGGGAGGAAGGAAGGGAGGGAGGGAGGGAAGGAAGTTAGGTTTCTGCTCAATGCTCTTATTCTAGAAAATGGAATCACTATAAAATTGAAAGAACACTTTATCATGGATAAATTACTAGCTTAGAAATTAGGCACAGCGATTATGGATACATGACAATTTTTATAGATAAAGTACTTTCAACTATATTTGACTTTTAAAATACATGATCTAAATAACATAGTACATAATCTAAGTCTGCATTTAATCCTAAGCTTTTCTGAGTAGTAAAATACCAATCCAGTGGAGAAAAAGTAGAAGTGCTTCAGAATTTGAATAACTCTTTCCCATTGGATTACAAACTCCATGAAGACAAGAATGCCATTTTTTTTTTTTTTTTTTTTTTGCGGTACGCGGGCCTTTCACCGCTGTGGCCTCTCCTGTTGCGGAGCACAGGCTCCGGACGCGCAGGGTCAGCGGCCATGGCTCACAGGCCCAGCCGCTCCATGGCACATGGGATCCCCCCGGACCGGGGCACGAACCCACGTCCCTGGCACTGGCAGGCGGACTCTCAACCACTGAGCCACCAGGGAAGCCCCATATTTTGTTACTGAGTGCCTGAAGCAGGCAATAAATGAAGGACAAAAAGATGTATGGATAGATGGATAAACAGAGAGCTGAAACAAAATAGGCAGATGACTTGAAATGGGATGAGTGTACTGAGGAAAATATTAATTCAAAATCCTTCCAGGAAAATTGGTTCTGATCTCTCAGCTAGACCCAGTAAAAGGATTTTGAAGTCACTGTAAGCTTTTCGCTAAAAAAAAAGAGCCCAAATTTTCTGCTATGGAAAAACGTTAGACTTTATTTTTTAAAAATAATGGAAATTAAATACAAAATGTTAAGCTAATCTTCAGTAGAACTAGATAGATGCAAAAAAAAAAAAAAAAAAGAAAGAAAAAAGAAAAAAGGTTTGTGCCCTAAAATATATTATAGTACACGGGTAACAATGGTATATCCAGGAATACTGCATGTAATATTAATCAAAAAAAGGAAAATGTGCTATAATATATGTTTCATTTTAAACTTAGGAAATTTAAAAAGAAATGTGGAGAGGGGCGGTGAACATTACATAGTATATTTTACTGAAGAAGTTAGGTATATTAGAATTAGTTACTAGAAATGGAATTCATTAGGTCATTGTATCTATGAACTGCATAAAGATTTTTAAGACAATGTGGAGAACAGACATGGTCAGAAGGAGACAGAAAAACGTATACATTCTTGGAACTGCAAAAGTGAAAGCAAATAGGAATAGTTAGAGTTTATTAAAAGGGATTAGTAGAGTACTTGCAATTGAGAGGTCAGCTGTGAGCACCCCGCTCTTGGTAAACAGCCATGTACCTCAGTTCTTATATTAACGATATAACAGTGAGGAAAAAAACACGTGCAAGTGAGGAAAAGAGTAGTCAAAGGTGGGGTAAGATGTGTTCAAATGAAAACTAGCTCCTCCTTGAAGGTAATCTCGGAAGAAATTAGGAGAGGGTTTATAGAATGAGCAAAGGATGAAATCACATAGTAATGGTATTGGATTATAGATAAAAGAGACTGTGCTGTGTGCAATATTGTACTTCTTGGGTACTACAAGCCTGTGATGTATTCACTAACTGGGATGTTTCAGTGTATATATGAATTAAATGCATTGTGCCATCACATCACTTCACCTGTCCTGTTTGGTGTCATTTCTGAATGGAAGCAAGCCCAAGAAGAAGAAAGCTATTTGAGTCAACAGTTACCATACCCTAAGAAGCTTAAGGAAATGAGATAAAATAACCAACACGTTGGGGTCTGAGAGGATCAACAGAAAAAAAAAAAAAAAAACAGGTTTCTGATATCTAGAAGAAGAAATGCCAAAATGTTTGTTAGAAATATTTGAAAAAAGAGAATAGACTTGCTTATCAATTACCAGTATCTAACAGACAGAACTTAGATTTTTTTTAACAGTAAGTACAGGACAAATAAAAGAAAAGTAATACCTTGGCACATCAAGTGCTAAGTAATTGGAACCTATTATGGCAAACAATAGTACACACTAAAAATACAGATAGTCTGTGCATAGTTTTGGTTAAATTCACAACTAATAAGTCAATAAAGGATTGTGACAGAAAATTAGGAGATATTATAAAGCACATTTAGTGTTTGAAGAGTACATCAAAGATGGCAGTTGTTCAGTGGGATATTCTTGGGGACATGGTTAGAGTCTGAATATTGAATTGGACTAAAGATCTGACTAAATATGGAAATTTGTATGCATCCACATACAAAGAGGAAAAAACCATGGGTCACCTTCGGTTAAAAGGCCAGCCATTTTGAAAACTGGTTAATAACCACTTATAGTGATGGTGGTGTTGGTACTACCATTATTTCCAAATAAGTTCCACTTGTGGATATGTATGTATAGAAAGTCTTTGCTATTAATAGCACAATTTGTTGATTTCTATGGTTTAGCTTATGCAAAAATGGAATAACCCAGTAGTGTACAGATATTAGATGGCAAAACCTCTCTCTTGGGGTTATTTTATCTTCTTTAACCTTTCCTGATTGGGTATATTTTTCCTCCATTAGATGTCTGTCATTACTATTGCATATGCTCTAATATTCAATAAGCACATATTTCACAATGGTGGTACTACGTTACTGACTCTTATTCACCTTGGTAAGAGCCCCAGGTCTACTTTTGGCCACTCATTCTGGCCATTCCCATCTTTTATCAGATTAGTGATAGTCTGAGCCTAATACTAGTTTTGTACTTGCCCTTTTCTGAACTTGTGTTGACAGGCCATTTCTTATTCGTCAAAGTCCCCTTGAATTAATTTCCTCTTTTTTCCTCCCTAACTGGGTTATTGGAAAATCTAATAAGGATGCTTTCTCTCCCCTCATTCAGAGCATTGATAAACATTACTGGAATCAAGCTGATCCCAAAGGAACATCCTGCTATATGCCTTATCTTCCTTTCTTCTGCTTCTCACGTGACTGCAACATTTCTCCCCTTGAGAAATTATCATTAATGGGCAGTTCAGCCTGACAATGGTTTACAGGATAAATTCAATCCCTTTAATTACCCTTCCCTATCACCAGTGTTCTTCAGTTTTTGACTTAGGTAGAAGCCATTAGGTTTATGAATGCTGTCTAAATAATTCTGTCCATTCCCCATGTAAACATAGAGATCTAGAACTTCTTAAGGAACCAAGGTCATCCTTAAGACATGTAATGTGACACAGAATTGATCAGATAGTTGTTTCTATTTGATAACTATGCAGCCTGAAGATATTAGGTTACACCATGTTCATTTTACAGATGGAAGCTCAGCAGTTAATCAAGTCATTCTCCATTGGACATGCAACCAATCATGGTGAAACTGGGATCTTAAAGTAGCAGCCCATCTAAAGTTTGCGGTTTTGCCTGTGGATTGCACAAAATTTTCTAATAAATTAATTGGGCACTTGTTTTAGTTATACTTTTGAGATTCACCATGGCCATATGAAACAATTTGAAGGAAGTATTATGTGAGAGATAGCTCTAATGTTGGGTGTGATGTGATAAGGCAGAAATTTAAATGTTAGTAAATGTAATAAAATTAAGGCATATCCACAATTCCTATTCGATTCAGAAAGCACTGAATGTGTCCTTCTATGTTTGCCTTGTAGTTGACATTCAGACTAGAGAGGTACTGAAAAACTCTGTTGAGTAACAAAGTTCCTTGACACAGCTAAAAAGCTGATATTTAAACAAGAACCTGTGAACACTTTTGAGTTACAAAGCAAGGAGACCATCTTCAGAGTTTATTCTCTTTTATGATACTACTGCATTAGAAGTGTCGAAAAGTTACACCACACTAATTTTAATAGCAGCAATATCAATTCAACCATTATATATTCCATGTGTCATTTTATAAAAAATCACTAAGCCTCCAGACAAACAGGTGGACTGGTCAGTATCTCATACAAAGCCAGCCTGGTGTTCCAGTTGGGTGTCATTTTAAAAATGACAGTGGAATATGTCCTCCAAAGGAATCACATTCATCCATTTCTAAGCATGGTGGTACAGGAACTTCTAAATGGCAACTCTCAAATTGGGGGTCTAATTTTTTAATGGTAGCAATATGGCTGACTGCTCATTTTTTAAATTCTCAAATTACTTAAGTTAAACATTAAGTTTCCAAGCATTTGTTACATTCAGTATTATTTTGAAGGTTAAATGTTCCAGAGTTGGCATGCTATAAATTAATAGAAAAAATATGAAAAGATAATGAATATAATTTGGACTACCGAATATCTTCAAGTTTATTTATTTAACAAACACGTATGTAAGTACTTTCAACGTGCCAGGCACTGTTCTAAGTGTCTTACAAAGGTTAACTTATTTAATCCTCAAAGCAGCCCTATGATTGATGTATTGTTACTATCATTCTCATTTTACAGATGAAAAAATTGAGGGACTAAAAGATTAAATAACTTGTCCAAGGTCATATTACTAATAAATGACAGAGCAGGGATTTGAACCATATAGTCTGGCTCCTAATTCTGTCCTAATTCTATAATTTTAAGCACTAGTCAAGTCTATCAAATAAGAATGGAAGGTTTATAGCAGTTGATAAATCTCTTGTTTATAACATTACAATTACTAAAAGTTTGTACTATGCAAAACATGATTCTGACACCATAAACAGCAGTACACCCACAACTTTATTCTCATGTTTTGTGGTACAAAAGATAATACTCTCATAAAATTTTATAATGATGGAGAGCTTTAAATTTGGGAGAAAAAATCCAAATTAGAATAGTAGGATTTTCCCTTCAAGGAAATCATTTCGAATGTTAACAGCAAAAAGGTGAAACAAACACAATCACCTTTCAAAAAGTAGTGTTATCACAATAGACAAATAATTTTAGAAAGATTAACAAACCTTAAGTCTCTTCAACTCTGGAATACCAAATACTGTGCTGTGTGCACAGGCAGGGGGTCAGTAAATATTTGTGACAAATGGTGATTTCTGCCAGCAGATCTTCCTTCCATGGACATGCTTATATTTTTATCCCTAGATAAAAATATTTTTTATTTTTATCCCTAGAGGTAAATGCTCAGCTAAATTGTTTTCCTTACGATATGTCCAATAAGAAAAGCTCACATATTTGGGTACACAGAGTGCATCATAGAATTTTTCTTGAAAAACATGACTGTAACCTAAGCTGGCTGAAGGCAAAATTATCTTGTCCTTGGCCTCCCCTTCCTACTTGTTTTCCAAATCCACTATTAAAACTCATCTCACGGATAAAAGGATAAACCCATTCATACTGAGATACATGTAAATAACTCCGAGAACTGTGGCATCACTCTGCCTCAGTTGTATTTAGATCATAACAGCAAATGTAGGCATTAGCCAGTTGGGCTGGGGAAGTATCTGAAAGTAAATGTTTACAGCTCCTCCAAAACCATTTCATCTCTGTAGTCTTTTAACAAGACAAACTTTGTTCCTCTACATTTTACCTATGACTATTGGAAAGAGGGAGTACAATGGAGATCTCAGCTGATATAGAATCAGTAAACCCACTCCTAACAGGAGACGGACAAAAAGGCCACATCATTCTGAGCACTCCATTTCTTATGAAACTAAATGATGGTTGACAATGAAATTCAAGCTTCTGATTCTTATTAAGGCTGACTATTGAAACTTGATTAGGCCTATAATTACATACTGCTTGAATCAAGAATGTCAAATAATGGGGCAGGACCTCTACAGCTGAGGAATCAACTTACAACTAGGTTCGTCCATGAACAACCTGCTCAGACAGCACTCAGTTATAAACTGTCCCAAGTTTAACCTGGTAAGAATTGCTAGGAAGACATTTTCTGTCAAGTATCCCAAACTGGATTCTTTATTTCTGAAATTCTAGCTAATCCTGGGCACTCAAGAAAGACAGAAAGAGAGAGAAACAGACAGACAGAGAGAGAAACAGACAGACAGAGACTAGATACAGCCAAAATGGCCTGTAATTTGTGGCTAACAAGAAAGATCAAAATTATTAGATTTTATCAGAATTTATTATATGTAAGTATACAAAACTAAACTGTTTAATTAAATTTGTTAAAATTTAATTTTTTGTTGCTGATCATTATATGGAAATAAGCAAGATCCACTTTTTGTCCTTTGTTTTGATAGAAAATGAAATTTAACATTCTACGTGTAAGGTGTAAGAATTATTAAAATGTATAGATTAAAAATATACATTATTCTTCTATTTATTTCATAGAGGTTGAGTAGAACCTAATTTAGGAAAATGTGAACAGCATATGCTTACAATGCGTTATGCAATGTGCATAAAAAAATCTGTACTTGTATTATGAGAAGTTTCCCTAATTCTTAGTTTAAGGAATTCCACAGAGGTTATCAGTTACATACACCCTAGATAGCTATAGCAGTATAGATACGGCTATAAAATAGTAGCAGATCTGGTTGAAGAGATCACAGTGTTATGTCAGATGGCAATTTGAAACTGGCACATATTCAAGGGACGTAAAGCATTCACATTATAAGGAAGCAAGTCTAGGCAGAAGCATCATAATCTTGAATTTTTTTCAATCTGCCCTGTGAATTCTATGACCCATGCTTACCTCACTCCTTGGTTCCACTTCAGCCAAGTGGAACTAAGCTGACTTTGACTTAACTCCTTCCTGGTTCATTAACTTGGGGTTTCTGGTAGTACCTCTATTCAACTCAATCTTGGTCCTGATTTGGCTTCTCTTCCAGCTTAATCCTACAGTGTAGACCAATCTACCACTGCAGTTTCCAGCATCCTAGTTCTCTTTCTGGGATGACTATCTGAATTTCAAAAGCTGTAGAAATATATTAAAAATTACTTCTGTCCTAGAGGTTAGATATTCTGTTCTTGGTTTTGCCAAAAACTAGCGGCATGACCTTGGTAAATTATCTGAGTTTTCTATTTCTTGGATTATTTGTTTTGAAATGTGATGGCTAGGATTATATGACTATTAAGAACTCTTATAGAAATTAATGATTTTATTTTGATATTACTTGGGTTAATGCCATTATTTCATCAATTCCAAGGGTTATGAAGTAAAAGTTGACAAAGACAAAGTATATCAGAAGATGTAGTGCCAATGACAGTCAATATTTTAAGAAAATTTAGGATGGTTTAGACACTAAAAGCCAACAAATACATATATATACACACGCATATATGCATATATACATATATAAATATAAGCATAAGCTTCTCTGTATTTCCCTATAGCATAATTTTATCATATAATTTGCAAGCCTTCCATTTTTTCAGGTTCTGCTAGAAGATCAGCTTGATTCACTGAGATGTTAACATCATGCTATCTGCATTTTTTCAGCTTTTAATTCTCAAAACATCTACAAGTAAAATGATTGTTTTTGACATTATTTGACTTTCTTGATTCAAGTGGGGTGTAATTATACCCCTGATCAAGTTACTGTAGACAGCTTGAATCCGAAGAGAGATGCCACATATGGAAGCGTTATGGTTAATCACAAACAGATACAACTGGATTTTTCTTACCACATTTTGTATGCTTAAGGTGATATCTACTTTTTACATTAAGTACAATAAAAAGACTGCACATAAACATATGCTCATATTTATGGTGTCTCAATTAAATTTGAAGTTAGGAAGTGGGTGGAAATTTTAAAAAATTACTCCAAAATTTGCAGTGCTGTTTTATGAAGACTTTTAAATTGAAATATTTCATTGTAATATAAGCACATGTATTTATTCGCTGCTCAAACTCAAACTGATCATTCTCAACAGGACCACAAAGAGCTAAAATATCCAGTCGACTCAGTTTAAAACTGAGTTTTAAAACTCAGTTTAAAAACAACCTCAGGGGCTTCCCTGGTGGCGCAGTGGTTGAGAGTCCACCTGCCGATGCAGGGGACCCGGGTTTGTGCCCCGGTCCGGGTAGATCCCACATGCCGCGGAGTGGCTGGGCCCGTGAGCCACGGCTGCTGAGCCTGCGTGTCCGGAGCCTGTGCTCCTCAACGGGAGAGGCCACAACAGTGAGAAGCCCGCGTACCGCAAAAAAACAACAACAAAAAAAACAACCTCAGACACGGTGAGGGGGAAGGGTAAGCTGGGACGAAGTGAGAGAGTGGCATAGACATATATACACTACCAAATGTAAAACAGATAGCTAGTGGGAAGCAGCCGCTAATAGCACAGGGACATCAGCTCGGTGCTTTGTGACCACCTAGAGGGGTGGGATAGGGAGGGTGGGAGGGAGACGCAAGAGGGAGGAGAAATGGGGGTATATCTATATGTATAGCTGATTCACTTTGTTATAAAGCAGAAACTAACACACCATTGTAAAGCAATTATACTCCAATAAAGATGTTAAAAAAAAGAGAGTAATAGTGAAAATAAAACCTACCATATTAAGCTTTAAAAAATTAATTAAAAAATAAAAATAAAAACAACCTCAGAAAATTACAGAAGAAAAAAAATTTAACTTGTTGATGTATGTAGATACTTGTATGATAATTCTTTTAATCCCTTTTACATTGGATGTAGTATAACTGCTATAGAGTATTTATCTCACAAGGTCAAGTTTCAGGGAAAGAGAAGCTATAAATTCTCATACATGCTATTGATTTATATTCTTATTTATTATAAACTATCTTCTGAGATTATTTTCACTTTGTCCTCAATCACGAAAATGAGGTCAATTTCTAAAAAAAAATAAAATTAGTATTAAAACAAAAATCAAAGATACCAAATAGAATTATCATTGTGCTAAAAATTTCTTAGTGTAAGCAAATACCATATTCCTTCTACCTTGGCTGAAATGTGAAAAATTAATAAATCATTTAAGTGTTTTATAAACAGGAGGTCAAAATTTTAGTATTTTGAGATTCTTAATATATAAGATACTACAGTTTCCTCAAAAACACAGTTACTGAGTATATTAAATATAAATTCTGTAAAGATATAGGCTATTTAAACAGATGGTATAGAAAAATAAGTATGTTGTACAGAAGAGACCTATTAAAGGAATGGTTCAAAAGCAAATGGCTTTCAGAAGAAGAAGATTGGAGCCCCAAAATCTATTTTTCTGAGAATTAGTCTAATAAATGTAAAACAACAGATTAAAAATACAGGAAGTTTGCATTGGTGTCAGCAATACAAGTAGAAAAGTCCATTATATTTCTGGCTAAAATTGTATGATTGCTGAGCAATAGAATTTTTTTAACTTAAAGACAATTTTAAAATTATAAATTTGCATACTTAGTTCTTAGGATTCAACCCTTTATCACCTACATCCCTGTTACAGGTTGAATTGTGTCCCCTAAAAAGTCCTAACTCCAGATGCCTGTGAATGTGACCATATTTGGAAACACGGTCTTTGTAGATGTAATCAATTGAAAGTGTGGTCATTAGGGTAGGTCCTAATACAATACAACAGGTGTCTTTATAAGAAGAGGAAAGAAAATGCCATGTGAAGACAGAGACAAACATGGAGAGGGCCTTGTAACAACAGGCAGAAATTGGAGTGAGGTAGCTGTAAGACAAGGAATTCCAAGGATCGGTAGTCACCACCAGAAGCCAAGCAGAAGCAAAGAAGGATTCAGAGTCTCAGAGGGAGCATAGCCCTGCTGGCACCTTGTTTTCAGACTTCTAGCCTCCAGACTACAAGAGAATAAATATCTGTTGTTTTAAGACACCCAGTTTGTGGTACTTTGTTACAGCTAGAAACTAATACAGTCCCTAACCAGCTTTCTTCATATTACCTTGGTTGTAAAGGAAAATGTGAACAGTATTAAATAAAGCATGATATGACAGTATCTTATCAGCCTCTCTGCACTCATGGGTGACAGCTTTCCATTCCAGTGTATGACTGAAGACAGCCTGAGCTTTAGATGCTGTAAGATATAAAACCAGCACCAGCTTGGAGCATGGCATCCTATTTTTTTTTTTTTTTTTTTGCAGTATGCAGGCTTCTCACTGTTGTGGCCTCTCCCATTGCAGAGCACAGGCTCCGGACGTGCAGGCTTAGCGGCCATGGCTCACGGGCCCAGCCGCTCTGTGGCATGTGGGATCTTCCCGAACCAGGGCACGAACCCGTGTCCCCTGCATCGGCAGGCAGACTCTCAAACACTGCGCCACCAGGGAAGCCCCCATCCTATTTTTTAAATTAATTTTTATTGGAGTATAGTTGCTTTACAATGTTTTACTAGTTCCTGCTGTACAGAAAAGGGAATCAGTTATACGTATACATATATGCACTCTTGTTTTAGATTTCCTTCCCATTTAGGTCACCACAGAGCATTGAGTAGAGTTCCCTGTGCTATACAGTAAGTTCTCATTAGTTATCTATTTTATACATAGTAGAGTATATATGTCAATCCCAATCTCCCAATTCATCTCACCCCCTCTTCCCCACTTGGTAACCATAAGTTTGTTCTCTAGCTGTGACTTTGTTTCTGCTTTGCAAATAAGTTCATCTGTACCATTTTTCCAGATTCCGCATATAAGCAATATTATACGATATTTGTTTTTCTCTTTCTGACTTACTTCACTTTGTATGACAATCTCTAGGTCCATCCACGACTCTGCAAATGGCACTACTTCATTCCTTTTTATGGCTGAGTAATATTCCATTGTATATATATACCACATCTTCTTTTTTTTTTTTTTTTTTTTTTTTTTTTGCGGTATGCGGGCCTCTCACTGTTTTGGCCTCTCCCGTTGCGGAGCACAGGCTCCGGACGCGCAGGCCCAGCGGCCATGGCTCACGGGCCCAGCCGCTCCGCGGCATATGGGATCCTCCCAGACCGGGGAACGAACCCGTATCCCCTGCATCGGCAGGCGGACTCTTAACCACTGCGCCACCAGGGAGGCCCTATACCACATCTTCTTTATCCATTCCTCTGTTGATGGACATTTAGGTTGCTTCCATGTTTTGGCTATTATAAATAGTGCTGTAATGAACATCGGGGTGCATGCATCCTTTCGAATAATGGTTTTCTACAGAAATATGCCTAGGAGTGGGATTGCTGGGTCATATGGTAGCTAACCCTATTTTTAATTTATGAAAATAAATTTTCTTCCTGAAAGACTCATTAAGAATTTACACAAAGAAGGTTCACCTTGCAAATTTAGAAACAGTTCATCTTTGGTGGAAGAAAGCACTTGACAATAGTTGGTTAGGGCACCTGCTTTTCTCTTTTCTGATTCTTGACCAGTTCTTATTTACAGTGAGAAAGAGAAAAACAACCCCATTGATCTTGCAAACATATTTTTATTTTAATGAAGCACTGAAAATAATTGTTTTTCAACTTGAGTTAAATGCTTTCCTTATTACATGTTTATTTATCTTGAAAAGTCAAAGAGCCATACTCAATAGTAAAAATGGATTTTTGTGACTTTAGCTGACTTGATTTGCTTAAGAGGTAATCAAAGCCAATTAGGCAAAATGCAAAAGCATTCTGGGGGTTTGGGCAGTGCCTTACATGGACACCAAAACTACTAGCTATTATTTTTTTTTAAAAAAACCTTAGTCTTGGTTTTTCATCTACATGATGAAAATGCCTCCTTAGCACTGAAGAAAGGGATGGGCATAGACGTTGGATAGAAGAGAGAGACAGAGACACCACTATAGAGTGGTGACGGGGGTTGGCACTAAATAATTATGCAAAATTACAAAATTAGAATTGTATGGTAGAAGGGTTAACATTATAAAGCAACTAATATTATAAAGACATCAATATTATCTGAAGCCAGATGATGTTAGAAATAGTGAAGAGATGTAGATGCAGACATGAGTGAAACAAAAGAAAAGAAGGTTATGTCTCCAACCAAACAGGCACCCTGAAGAAGGGGAAATTCTTTTTCCAGAATGATCAATCAGCAGTCTACCAAACGTCTGCCCCACCCACCCCGAAAAAAAGAAAGGGAAAGGAAAAAGGAAAATTTGACTTATCAGCACTTTTTTTTGTTTGCTATTATTGTCAACAATTTGTCTTTAACTCCAATTTTTAGATGTAGCACATATCACAGTGGGTGTTATGAGATACACAGTTGGATGCTGGGAATTGAGACTACCAAAACTGTGAACTAAACAGGGGTAAACACATATCATTTCAAATAGTTTCAATTACATTATCTTCAATAGAGAAAAATAATATATCTTTTTACCCTAGAAATATGCTTTTCTGTTTTCTTTGTAGAAATGCAGTGCATTCCTGTGTTACTTTATGTATTAATTTAATTGTAACCCTTTCAAAGGTAATTGTATGATTGGAAAGCAGAGTAGACACAAGAATGTTTAAGAGCTAAATCTGCTCAGATTTATTGTATATTTGATTGACTGGGGAAATGACTTTCAGTTGACATCCGAGCCAACAAGTTAGCTGAAGTAAAATTTTGCTTAATACCTTTGCATCAATAATCTAGGCACAGCTTCACTGATTGAGAAAGCCTGATCAATAGAGTATTACTGGTTGCCTAACTGTAACTTTGCCAGACTTCTTTGCTAATTTTGCTAATGACCTTCTTACCACTGCTTCTCAGGTTCACCTTTTTTTCCACTTTGAAATTCAATTTGCTCCATTTACTGTTATTTAAAGAATTTACACATTCAAATGATTTTATTCACCTGCTATGGTTAACATACAGGATACAAAAGCTTGCACCTGATTATGGTGAAGCTTTGGAACTGCTAGGGTAGTCAAATATTTAGCAAGCATTTTCATATCAATTATAGTTGGGAAAAAATAACCTAGAACAATCAAACATGGGGCTGAAATAATAAACAATGGAATATTCCATTTTTAACAATAATTCACAAAGCAAAGGATCTACAAGTATTAAAGAGGATATTGTCAAACTGAGGGGTGGGAAGCAAATAGAAAAAAGAAAATGTGGCTCTGGTTTTCATGAGAGCAGAATAAATAATAAAGGAAAGGAGGCAAAAAAAAAAAAAAAAAAAAAAACACAAAACACCCTAACAGAGAAAGAAGGCTCATAAAATATGTCACAGCCCAGTGAAATTTAGAAACAATTGAAAGGAATCGTGAAGGTCTGAGATTTTAATCTAGATATAAGCTAAAAAATTAACCTGCCACAGTTTTATGAATGCTAGTAGAAGACACAAAAACCCTGGGTCAGAGAGAAAGAACTTTATATCTCACAGCAATAACACTAGCCAAATTATCAGCAGTTTGTGCTGTTCCCCAAGGCCTAATTCCCAAGGGCAACATGAAAAGGACCAAGTAACACCTGCATATGGGTGTGTTGTGTTACGGAAGAGGAACCCTGAACTTGGGTACCCTAATCTTTTATAATGAATAGTAAGCATACCTGCTCTTTACTCCAGAGGGAGACACTATCTCTATCTTGTAAGACTGCTCTAAAAGCATCCTTGAAGTGATAATCCACAGAAAAAATCGTTAGTGTCTTGGCTTGCAAACTCTGCAGAAACAAGACAGCCTCATGGAGAACTGTCTCTTAACAATGATCTGATATGAATCTCTTACTTTACAGTTATTGAAACTAGAATAGGCTGAGATCTAAGGAACCACATTCCCCCCACTAAATCCCTAGCCCCTCAGTTTCTTCACCTCTTCACCTCAAATGATCTTCTCTTCCACTCTAATTCAGCCACTCATTCTCACAGCCCACTGCAGACTTGTCATCACCAAGACCTATTCTATCTCTGGAAAACTGAAATTAAGCACCATCCAATTACTGACCACAATGTCCTCCCCTTTCAGCCCACTCACTAAGTGACTGCACCTATTCTTCAGGACCTCCATTCTCTCCACCCCTGTACTTCATCCTGATCTATCAGCAGCCATTAGTCTTCCCATACTCCCCTCTTCAGCTCAGACTCCACTTTCCATCCCTTCAACTGCTCTCATGTTAACATCCTCAACTTGCTCATCCCATTTGTCTTCCTTGGCATCTTCCCAATAAAACCTCAGTTTTGAATAACATTAACTTCCAGCTTTTCTCTTATGTACACCTGGGCTGTTGGGCAATGCTAGCAAAAAATTGCACAACCATGCAGATTGGTTTCAATATAAATTCATGGTCTCCAATCTCAATCTGACTCTCAAAATGGCACTTTTTAGCTCCATCACTCTTCTTAAATTTGACTCAAACTGATCCATATTTGCAACAAATGACATCATTTCCTCTGCACAGAAAAAAAAAGCAGAAGCCACCAGATAAAAATTCTCTCAACTTCTTAACACCAAACTTGCAAAAATAGTTGTAATGCCATCCATCTTGTTCTTCTGCTCAAAGGAAGCAATGTGTCTCCTGTCACCTGAGACTAAAGTTAATTCTGCTATCTGTGCTTTGGAGCTGTGTCAGGGTCTGTTAATTGTCCCCCAATATCTATTTCACCCTTCTTCTGAACTAACATAATTGAAAAACTGTAGCTGGGCTTTTGACTATCCAGAATCAAGATTATAATTTTCATCTGTAACTTCAGTTAAATGTGGTCATGGAATAAAAGCAAAAATGTATGTAACTTCTGGGAAGCATACTTAAAAGAAGTGGATGTAACCTTCTCCCTCCCCCTTCATACTGCTGTATGGAACAGAGATGTAAAGTCCAGGGCAGCAATGTCCAATAGAAATATAATACAAGCCACGGATGCAAGCTATAAAAGTAACTAAATTTTCTACTAGCCACATTTAAAAAGAAAAAGAAACAAGTGAAATTACTCTTAATAATACATCCCAGTTAATCCAATGTTTGAATTATCATAACTTTAATATCTAATTTATTATAAAAATTATTAATGGGGTATTTTGCATTTTGTCTGGTGTGTATTTTTTTTTTTTTCGGTACGCGGGCCTCTCACTGTTGTGGCCTCTCCCGTTGCGGAGCACAGGCTCCGGACGTGCAGGCTCAGCAGCCATGGCTCACAGGCCCAGCCGCTCCGCGTCATGTGGGATCTTCCCAGACCGGGGCATCAACCCGTGTCCCCTGCATCGGCAAGCGGACTCTCAACCACTGCGCCACCAGGGAAGCCCTGGTGTGTATTTTATAGTTGCAGCACACCTCAATTTGGACTAGCCACATTTCAGGTGCTTAATAATACACATGGCTGGTGGCTACATACTCACTAGCACAGGGATAGAGTTCCACTTTGAGGATCTTCGCCATGCACAATGAAGCAACAATATGGAAATAAATCAGATTCCTCACAAAATGGTATCACATCAGTGCCATACTACTTACCCAGATTTTTGGATGACAGAAAAATAAACTGACAAAAAAATAATCTTAGGCCAAAATTATCCCAGGTTTTCTGTCCCTTGCAGCTGAACCTCATCCCCTTCTGTTTCATCAAGAATGCATGTCCTGGGCTTCCCTGGTGGCACAGTGGTTGAGAGTCCGCCTGCCGATGCAGGGGACACAGGTTCGTGCCCCGGTCTGGGAGGATCCCACATGCCGCGGAGCGGCTGGGCCCGTGAGCCATGGCCATTGAGCCTGCACGTCTGGAGCCTGTGCTCCGCAATGGGAGAGGCCACAACAGTGAGAGGCCCACATACCGCAAAAAAAAAAAAAAAAATGCATGTCCTAAAATAGGTAACTAATAAGGACCTACTATATAGCACAGGGAACTCTTCTCAGTACTCTGTAATGACCTATATGGGAGAAGAATCTAAAAAAGAGTGGTTATATGTATATATATATAACTGATTCACTTTGCTGTACAGCAGAAACGAACACATTTTAAATCAACTATATTCCAATAAAAAAAAAAGAATGTATGTCCTTTCGCTGCTATACATTTTACTGTTACTATTTATTTGATCCAGTAGAGTGAAGTAAAGGCAACCTAGCCCAGGGACAGCAATACTGAACAGCAGTTAAGAGCACAGCCTACAGAGCCAGGCTTCTGTCAGTTTCATTCCAGCCCTACAACTTATTAGCTCATGACGTTGGGCAAGATACTTGACGCCTGTGCCTCAGTTTCCTCATCTGTAAAATGTGAATAATAACAGCACTTACCTCATAGGGTTGTTATGAAGATGAGAAAGGGTTACTATATATAAAATACTGAGAACAGTGCCTGGTACTGTAAGTGCTAAAGTGTTAGTTATATAAATGTCAGTTATATATGTTAGTTACATAAAAGTTAGAGAAATTGTTAGTTATACATGTTAGTTATATAAATCCTCATATACAAATCCTCCTAATGATACTTAAATATTCAAGATCCTTTTATCTTAAAGAAAATTAATACTAACAGATCCCTCAACTGCTTGTCAGTTACTCTTTCATGGCCCAATTAAGAGCTGTCTGTATCCACATCTCTACTTACTTCAGTGCTTCAATCCACTGCAATCTGGCTTCCATTTACACCATTCCTCTGGAGCTACTCTCATCTCTCTTGCTTTAGACAATTAACCATTGCCCAGTTTGAAATACTCTCCTGTTGGTTCACTGGGTTTTTTCTGTTCCCTCTTTGGCCATCTTTTCCAAGTCACCTTCGTGAGCTCTCTTTCTCAGTCTCATATACCCTAATTTCCATCTCGGGCTTTTTGTTCTCTTTCTCTCTGTGTTCTCTAGATTATCTCATCATTCCCATGGTGCTCACAGTATCTCAAGACCTTTTAGCTTTCCTGTGCTCTACACTTGTATTGATATTTCTATTTAGATGTTCCACAGGGACTGCATTATCTTAACTTCCAAACCTTTTTTTTCCTTCTTATATTCCAATCTCAGCAAATGGCATGGACATCTGTCTAATTTCCTGAGCCAAGAACACGGGCATTATCCTTAACTCCTCTCTCTCCCTCAATCACACCGAACCAATTAATTACCAAGTCCTCCTAATTCTATTCCTGAAACAAGTTTTCACATTCACTTTTCTATATCCCCATCACCCATTTAAGTCATCATAATTTTATACTTGAATTAAAGGTCTCCTATATTTATTGTCTCTCAACCTCCAGTCCCAATTTTCTTTGATTCATTTTCCATACTAGATTTCACAAGCATGACTGTTTACTCCCCTGCTAAAACACAAAACAAACAAAAAAACCCACTTCTTTTCTCACTACGTCAGGAAGAAGTCCAAGTTCCCTAAGATTATTTTGCAAAGTCCCGCGTCATCTGGTATTTGCTTATTTTTCTAATTCCAAACTTGCTATTCCCCATCTCCAGCCTCCTCAGATGCTATTTGAACTTACTTCAGCTCCTTGAGCATAACGTGCTCTCTCTCATCCTTTAGCCTCTAGTGGGTGCTATTGGTTTCCTCCCCAGTATCTATTCTTCCTTCCCTCTACGGAGTAGCAGCTCGATTTCTGGGTGCTATTGATCTTAGCTCCTGAAGGACATTCTGAATGGCCAAACCATTCAATGTGACCCCATATCCCATGTCCCAGTTATTTGTTCAGGGATGAGCACATGACCTAAGTTGGTCAATCATAATGAATCCCTGGTTTTTTGTTTGATGACTAGAGGGGAAAAAAGCTTTCTTTTCTATTTTGGTGTGAGGCCTACACTGATATAGGCATTTTGTTATCATGATTAAATCCAAAATCAGGACAAAAATCAAAGCAGAAACAACAAATTAGAAGGAAATTAACTTAGAATCCTGATAAAAGTTCATCTGAAAACCTCCCAACCTCTGGAATTTAACTCACATGAGCTAATAAACTACTATTATTGTTAGCCTGTCTGAGCTGGGTTACCTGCAAGAGAAATCCTGACTGAAAAGGGGATTTTTGCTTGCCAGTTCCTCTACCTAGAATATGTTTCTCACATTTCTTCACCTAGTTCACTCCTATTCATTCTAATCTGGTCTCAATGTAGATAGCACCACCTGCATAAAGCTTTCCTAGGCTGGTGCAGGTGTCCCTTCTATATACCTTCACAGCACCCTGAATCACCCTGATCTCAATGATTCACAATTGCTTATTTCTTCCTCTCCCTTATAAGATTTAAAACTCTGTGAATCTAGACACCATCTTTTAATGCTCATAATTGTTTTCCTGGATTTTAATATACTTCCCAGCACATCGCAGATGCTTCATAAATATCTGCTGAATTTATTATAACATTTATAGAGTACTTTCTACATGTTAGGCATTGTGCTAAGATCTTCACATATTTTATCTTAAGCATGAACAGTTATTATTAAGTATTATTATTCATTAGTTTATAGATAAAGAAACTGAGGATTGGAGGGGTGAAACAACTTCATGGTCACACATTTAGCCAATGTTAAAGCTGGAATATGAAGCCAAGTGGTTTGTCTCTACAGTGTATGCTCTTGGCCACTACATTATACTGTCCCTATAGGAATGAAAGAATAAATAAGAATCATATTTAGAACTCTGACCATCTTACTCTCTTCAATGTTTTTCCAGCACATCACTGTTTAAAAACATTTTTAAAGACTCTACCCAAAGTTCTCTTCGCCAGATAAAAACCAAGGAGCAAAGTGATCAAAGTTTCAGCTTAATGAGGAATGAAGAAAAAAAATTGTGATTAGATTCCTTACTTTCAGTGAAGCATTCCACCTAGTACATCATGAGCTTAAGCGCAATCTTAGTGTTTGCAATGCTCTATATTAACATACTTCCTTCATATTTCTCTACCCAAAGAAAATTTAGAAGTAACTCCAATAAAGTTGTTTTGAGAAGGAAATTTTTCACAACTGAATTTTCAGAGCATTGAACTGGTGCTTCTAGCCACAAAGCCAGGAATACAGGATAGACAGCATTATGGCTGCATAACATTCCTGACATAACTCAATGTTTATTTGTAGAAACTAATGCCCCAGAATATTCTCATGGGACTTGAAATCTCCCTTTTCCTTTTTTCCCCTAGTTGGCAATTCTTAATGTCCATTATCCAACTACGATGATGTAAATTAGGATGTATCTTTCTTACAGGGGCAGGGGGCGGGGTGGGGGTGGGGAGAATGGTTCAAAACATCACTGAATTTCTCTAGTTAACATATGTAATACTTGTTTTAGGGTAATGTATCAATATTTAAGTACTCAAAGCATGCTAGACTTTGAAGAAACAATGCTTGAAACAAGGTCCCTGCCTATTTAATATGGATAGTCTCTAACTCAAACACCCTGTAATTTTTAGACCACAATTTGAATCATTATTCTAGATTTAAACATGTATTTTGAGCTGATTTAGCCTTTAAAATGTTTAAAACTAGGTTTTTTTTTTATTATATACGTAATACATGTTCACTGTAGAAAACTTAGAAAAGCATGCAAGCAAAAAGAAGAAAATAAAAATAACCCATGATCCCAACACTCAGAGATGATAATCACTTTAATTATATTGTGGATGTTCTTCCAGACTTCTCTTATGCATAAGTACAACCTCACACTTTTTGTTAAAACAAATACGGGATTTTAGTCTACATCCCGTTTGGTAAACTGCTTGCTTTATTCAGAAGTAATATTGGTGTAGCACTGATTTGGGATATAATGATAAATTTAGTAGATGAACCCTGGTAAACAGATTAAGAACTGACTTTATCTGGCCTTAATATGATAGATATCATATTTTCTTCCTTCTGATTTGAGGGAATTTTGACTCTAATAAATTGGACAAACTTACTCAAGCTCTCTAGGCAAAGCAGAGAGAATATTTTGGATAATCATCAGGAAAGTTTACAGGTTTTGAAAGCTAAATGTCTAATTGAAGAAATGTATAATTGAAAAAAGAATTGAAGCCTGAGGCCCTATATTTTCAAAATTACATAATTACACTGATCAAATGTACCAGATTCATTTGATAAGCAACCTAACTCTACACAGATTCTAACTACAAACCATCAAAGAATCATAGAAAAACCGGCGGCAGGGGCATCAGTTTTAACACCTGCAGATAACTGGCCCAACTATTCACCTTTCTTCATGTGATTGGCATGACGAAGACACAGACCTACTATGTTCTCTAATAAATATAATAAACCTTCCATATTATAGGCAGTGATTCACATCATGCTTCAAAGGATTTTAAAAATAGTCGGTGTGTGAAGGGCATTTGGAGATTTAAGCTTTCCCTGCTGCATGGTTCACTGCTAATATATATGGGATATATCTACATTGGCACAAACATAACTAGTGAAATAATGTTTCAAAGATGACATTTTTAATGTAGGAGAGAAAAGTGTGACCTAATGTTAATTACAGATGTCAATTATATTTGTGTTGTTTAGGGAACATTATGTCATTGGCAGTGTATTAAAAGATAGGCAGGCATAATTTGAAATCATTTTGGCAAGTTTCTGTCTGCAATGGAAAGGCTGCCATCTACTAATCTCCCAGGAATATCAGAAAGCTTAGTGGCCCTTAGAATAAATTTATGTCATTAGAAAAAATAAGAATCCATCAAAAATATATAAGTTGTGATGACTTCAGCTAAAAAAGACAAAAGAGAATTGGATGGTTTTATTGTTATCTTCAAGCTTAAGGAGGATGATCATAAAGAAGATGGTGACCAGCTGTTCTTCAGGGCTACAGCAGGAAATGGCTTAACTTGCAAGACAAATTTAAGTTGACATAATGTAACAACTTCTTGACAGCATTGAATTTTAATCACTTAAAAACAGGTTCCTAAGGACAGCTGAGGGAAATGTCTGCTTTGAAAATCTTTAACGTTATGATTATGATAAGCATTACAATTGGCTGCTGGGATTTGAGTAAGGCCCCATCTAGAAGGAGAAAGCTGGTTTTAGGCAGGATTACTAAATATGTCCGAAACTCTTCCTGCCCTACCTTTTGGTATTGTCTCACACACAGAACACCAATAGAATTCCAACCAAATGACCAATTCATTTCTTAATTCACTTCACAGTATTGAGCGCCTACTCCTTGCTCCAGTATATATATATATAAAGAGGTTGTTTTATTTGTCCAAAATGTATAACATTTACTCAATGGATCTAGTGTTTATAGGGGGCTTTTTGTTAACTGTTATTTCTTAGTCTGTGCTTTCATATAATACATATTATGTATATAACACAGGTATCACAACAATATAACGTACCAATGGTTAAGATGTTAAGAAGAGAGAATGTATTTCTTCTGACTCTGTGGGGTAACAGGTAATGTTCAGACCATGTAGGATTGCAAGCAATATCCAGGAAAAAAAAAAGATATCATTCTAATAAAGTTGCATCTCTTATAATTTAGAAGTTTATGTTTGTTCCTAGGACTTTTTAAAGAAAACCCTCAGTCAGGTTTAAAGAAAACCCTCACATAACAAACGCTATTCTAATCATGATGTGTAATTACTAAGGTGAGAAAATCATTTAAAGAACCATTGATTTCAGTGGGAGATATATGTGAGCACCTAGGCATTGGGCTCTTAAATATAATAAAACAGAGTAACTAAGAGGCTGGTAGTTATTGACAGTATCAAAAGATGAAGTAACTCAAGGAATGAATTAAGAAATAACAGATAGTAGGTGATGGTTTGCCAAAAAAAAAAAGTGGGAGTTCTTAAGAAGGGAAAAGGAAATTACACAGATTCAATTAATTTGATTTGAAAGGGAGTCTATACCACTCGGTATTTCAAGATTCCTTCTGGAAGCGGCAAGGCTCTCTGATTCCCCGTTTCCTTATATCATGAAGTCGATTCTTTCAGGCCTATTCAGCCTCATCAAACTGGGTCTCCCACTGAGAAGCATCATTAAGATGGCAGCTCCCCCAATCTTCCACCTGAGAAATGGCTGCTGAATTCACAGATTTTCATCTCCCACTGCACTCCCTCATATCCCACTGATTTCAAAGGGAGCTGTGTATATCGAAGACGGATGCAGGGAGGCAGAGAAGGAGGTTTGGGTACTTATATTCTTAAAAGCAAGCAGATTGGTACAAGGAGGATCAATATTTTTCTACATAATTTAATCAGATGAATTGTACATAGTAGAGGCGCTATATTTATCAAGAAAGAATGATTTAATGATTCATTTTATTCTTTTCATTTATTCATAACTTTATATACAAAGAGATACATATCCTTTTTTTAAAAATTGTATTGTCCATATTAGTACAATATAGAATTCTTCTCCTGCATATTAATGTTTGGGTTCCACAGCCAGTATCCCATAAGTTACACTTAACCATGCCACAGATTCCAATAGAACAATATTATACACACAACATGTCTATTCTCATATAATTTTGCTTCACCTTATGCAACAAGTGTCAGCCTGAAAATTCTGGCACTGAATTTTGTCAATCAAAAATCTGTCCTAAGTGACCTCAATGACCTAAATGAACTGATATTTCACGGAAATCTATGTTGACTCTTTCTTAAAAAATAAATAGTCCTTTGGAAAAATAACTTTCCTGTGCAACAGTTGATATTCTATGTATATGCCTATCATATGGTCTTAAAGTTGCATAAACTTAAGCAATTTTTACACACATATTTATATGGCTCTAGTCAGACATTGATTTGATAGGTATCTACTTGACCTTACTAATTTATAACCTTTCTTAATGTCATTATCCTACATTTGGGTCATATTGCTCAAGACAAGTATCTGCCAATATGTTCTAAGAGATGTTTTTACTTTTATTTGCTTTTGTATTAATGGGCAATACATACAATAATACACTTGATATTTGTTTTTAAAATCCAGATAGTGCATGCAACAAACTGTCAATACTAAGGCTAAGGATTAAAATTAGTGAGATTAAACTCTATTACTAATTGGAATATTACTAATTGAAGAAAGAAAAACATATTTTATTTCACTTTAATCATTTCTAATACTTCCATATTGCACACCTAAAAACTTTTGCCTTTTACCTAGTTTCAGCATCCTTCAATATCATTGTCTGGACATTATGATGTATAGCTTTTCAATAAGATGCATAGATTTTTCTGCTATTGCTATGCAAGTAATTACAAATTCATTCTTATAAACTATTCAAACAATACAGAAGACCTTTGAATCCTTGCACTCGCCACTTCCCCTTATCTACAATAACTCTTTTACATCATTCACATCTTAGTTCGATTGTCACACTCCTCTGAGATGCCTTCACTGACAACTACCTTATAATAAATTGTTATGTTATGTTATGTTACGTTATGTTACATTATGTTATGTTATGTTATGTTATTTATTGTCTGTCCCCAGTGGGAAGGTAAGCTCTGAAAAACTGGGGTAGGTGGACAGAGAGGATTTTAATTTTATTCACTCCTGTATTCCCAATTCCAAGAATACTGCCTAGCACATATTAGGCACATGTTAGTTTTAGTTCAATGGATTAATTAATGGCAGAAAAATAAAGTAAATGCATTTCAAATAAATCTTAGAAAGTATTACTGAGATGGAAGTACATGGACTTCATGTGTTTAAATATAAGCAGCCAATCTCAGGTAACTTTTTCAATATTAAATCGTAGGTCTTAAATGCACAAAAAGCTCAGGTAATTTACAATAGCTATTCAAGCAAACCTTATATCACCTGCATACTACCACATGGTTCCAAGTTCAGTAAAATCACCAAAAAGTCACTTGAGATTAGTATCTCCAAACTAAACAATGCCAGGTCTGAAACCTCAAATGCAAAACATATATTCCCAGGCAAGGATAAATTATATACGATGTTGATTCAGATCATTGTCTTTGATTGTCTTCAAGTTTATAGCTGTCAGTGAGTCCCTTCCACAATTAAAATGGTTGCATATATCTCATACAAGGATCTTTGTGAATATTCACGAATTTTAGACTTGAAGCAGGATAAGGAGCATTTAAATGAGTGAGAAAAATATTTTTAGGTGAAAATATACCACAGTTGGCTAACTCTTTGTAATATCTCATTGAAACAAATAGTCCTTATCACAAAAGTCTTTCTAACATTAAAATTGTCCAAATGTGAAAAAGCTTTCCCAAAGTGATACCCAGTTTCCCATTTCCAACTTATAAAATCATAATTTGAATCATCTTTTGGGACACTGTAGAAGCAATTGTTGAATCTAATTTTTTAATTAGATCAAATAATTCCTATTTTATCACAAAATTATGTACCGTGTTAGACTAATTCTTTAGGACATTAATATTAAAAATAAAAAACTTTATTTTTGTATAAAACTTTTAATTGTATATGGTGTGAGGTAATATTCTAATTTCACTGTTTTACACGTAGCTGTCTAGTTTCCCATTTGGTGTCTAGTCACCATTTGTTAAAGAGACTGTCTTTTCTCCATTGTATATTCTTTCCTCCTTTGTTGTAGATTAACTGACCACAGGTGTGTGGGTTTATTTCTGGGCTCTCTATTCTGTTCCATTAATCTACATGTCTGTTTTTGTGCTAGTACCATACTGTTTTGATTACTGTAGCTTTGTATTATAGTTTGAAACCAGGGAGTGTGATACCTCCAGCTTTGTTCTTCTTTCTTAAGATTGTTTTGGCTATTAGGAGTCTTTTGTATTTCCACACACATTTTAGAATTATTTGTTCTAGTTCTGTTAAAAATGCCATTGGGGGCTTCCCTGGTGGCACAGTGGTTGAGAGTCTGCCTGCCGATGCAGGGGACATGGGTTTGTGCCCCGGTCTGGGAAGATCCCACATGCCGCAGAGCGGCTAGGCCCGTGAGCCATGGCGACTGGGCCTGCGCGTCCGGAGCCTGTGCTCCGCAACGGGAGAGGCCACAACAGTGAGAGGCCCACGTACTGCAAAAAAAAAAAAAAAAAAAAAAAAAAAAAAGTCATTGGTATTTTAATAGATTGAATCTGAGGATTGCCTTGTGCAGTACTGTCATTTTAACAATTCTTCCAATCCATGAACATGGTATATCTTTCCAATCTGTTTGTGTCATCTTCAACTTGTTTAATCAATGTCTTATAATTCTCTGAATATAGGTCTTTTACCTCCTTAGTTAGATTTATTCTTAGGTGTTTTATTCTTTTTTTTTTTTTTTTTTTTTTTTTTTTTTGCGGTATGCGGGCCTCTCACTGTTGTGGCCTCTCCCGTTGCGGAGCACAGGCTCCGGATGCGCAGGCCCAGCGGCCATGGCTCACGGGCCCAGCCGCTCCGCGGCATATGGGATCCTCCCAGACCGGGGCATGAACCCGTATCCCCTGCATCGGCAGGCGGACTCTTAACCACTGCGCCACCAGGGAGGCCCTGTTTTATTCTTATTGATGTGAATGTAAAGAGACTTTTTAAAAAGATTTTCCTCTAGTGTATTTATTTCAGTTATTATACTCTTCAACTCTGGTTCTTCTTTTTCTCTTTGTTAAACTTCTCACTGTGCTCACCCATTCTTCTCCTGAGTTCTTTGAGCATCTTTATGACCATTACCTTGGACTCTTTATCAGGCACATTGTGGATCTCCATTTTAGTTAGTTCTTCTAGGGTTTTATCTTATACCTTCATTTGGAACATACTTCTCTTTTGCCTCATTTTGCCTAATTTGCTGTTTTTATTTCTACTTGGTTGGTAGGTTGAATACCTTTCCTGATCTTGGTAAAGTGGCCTTACGTAGGAGACATCTTAAGGGGTTCAGCACTACACTCTCCTCTGGCCACCAGATCTATATGCTCTAGGGGTGTGCTCTATTTGGGCCATGTGGGCCTTTTTGTTGTGGTCCATGTGGGCCTTTTACTGTGGGCATACTGGTAGGTGTGGCTACCCCCCCACCAAGTCCAGTTGGTTGCCAGGTCCAGCCTTGTGCACAGGCTACTAGCCACAGGTAGGTAGGACCGCATCCTGGTACACTGGCTGCACAGCCAGGGGAGTCTCAATCCTGATGCCAGCCCACTGGTGGGCAGGGCTGGGTCACTAGGAACTAGCTGTGGAGCCCCAGGGGAGTCTGGAGCTAGTGCTGGCCCACTGGTGGATGATGCTGGGTCCTGGGGTGACTGGCTGCAGAGCCAAGATTCCTAGGGCTGGTGTCAGGCTGATGGTGGGCTGGCCAGTTCCTGACATGGCTGGCTGTGGGATCAGGGGTGTCCAGACCTGTTGTTGGCATGCTGGTGGGTGGTGCCAGGACCCAGGGCCTCCCAGAGTGGTGTACCAGACTGCTGGTGGTTGGGCCAGGTTTTGACATAGCTGGCTACAGTTCTGTGGTAGTCCTGGGGCTGGTGTCCACCTGCTGGTGGGCAGAACCAGGTCCAGGGGTCTCTGGTTGTGGAGCTCAGGGGTCCTAGTACTGATGCTTGACCACTGGTGGGTAAGGTCAGGTCCTCGGCCCTCTGGTTGGTGGGGCCAGGTCCTCAGGTGGCTGGGGACTCAGAGGGTCCTAGAGGAGCTGACCTGCTGGTGAGTGAGGCTGTGTACCTGCCCAGCAAGCTGCTTGGCCTGGGGCATCTCAGGATTGGTGCCAACCGGTTGGTGGGAAGGGCCACGTTTCATCACTAATGAGCTAGAGAGAGGATCCAAAATTGCACTTCCCAGTACCAGTGTCCTTGTGATAGAATGAGCTCCCCAAAATAGCTGCTTGCCAGTGTCTACATTCCCAGGGTGAGTCCTAATTGCCTCCTGCCTCTATGGGAGGCTCTCCAAGATCAGCAAGTAGGGCTGACCCAGGCTCCAATGAAATTACTGCTTCTGCCTTGGTTCCCAGAGCGTGTGACATTTTGTGTGTGTCCTTTGAGAGTGGAGTCTTTATTTTCCTCAGGCCTCTGGCCCTCGTAAAAGTAAGACCCCACTGGCCTTTAAAGCCAAATGTTCTGGGGGCTCATCTTCCCAGTGCAGGACCCCTGGGCTGGGGAGCCCAATGTGGGGCTTGGACCCCTTGCTCCTTGTGGAGGACCTCTACGATTGTAACCATTCTCCCATTCATGGATCACCAACCTCAGGATATGGGTCTGGACTATACCATGTCTCCACCCCTCCTACCCATCTTGTTGTGGTTCTGTCTTTATATCTTTAGTTATAGAAGATATTTTCTGATAGTCTTCAAGTCATTCTTATCAACAGTTGCTCTGTAAATGTTTGTAACTTTGGTGTGCTTATGGGAGGAGGAGAGCTCAGGGTCTTTCTACTCTACCATCTTGGCCACTCCTCTATTAGGTGGTTTTTTAAGTCTGATCCTTAGATCCCAGAGAACAGGGTGGTTTTTAAGCAGCTGTATCTCTGAACTGTCCATCCCATTTCAAAAGAAGCCATTTTAAATTTTATCTCTTTTAAGTATTAGGTATCTGCCTAAGATGTTATTCAAAAACAAAAATGGTTTGACAGCTTAAAATAAACATACAATATCTGTAAATATTTTCTTTCAAAATCACCCAACAAAATTGTGTTTACTTGTCATGGTAGTGTCAGTTTACCTTTATGCTATTTTACCTGCAAAACACACATATATTTGGACTACTGTGCTGAATAATTTATGTTAAAATATCTGCTTTATAATCTAAATCCAGAATATATCCATTTTTGTATCTTCTATTAAACTAATCATGCTTCTTTGACCCACTTGTAACCTTAACTCTGATGATAAGAATATCTTAATTTTAATTATAATAATTATATTGGTTGATAAAAGTTTTATATATATCATATATTTCAATAATATATGTATTACTGAAACATTTCCTTTTGTATTACAATTTTAAGAAACCAAGACAAATAAATCTGACAGTGAAATTTCCCTGCATAGGTTACAAATACAATATGTAAACTTATTAAAACCTGTAAAATGAATATTATTTGAAATAAAAGTTATTTTTAATGTCAGACTGCTAATTAAAATAGAAAAAACAAATTAATGCTCTAACTAATGAGCAGAAACGTGAAAAATAAAGCAACAGCATTAGACAGCACACACTCTAAAGTGTTTCTGTCACAAGACCTTACCATAATCCAATCCTGAGAAAATGCTAAGTAAGATACAGCCTAATTAAGCTGATAAAAAGACAGTGTCCCCAAAATGGTTGGTAAATTACAAATGTTCATTTTGAAGTACCTGGGAGTAAATACAGAAAGTGCAATCATGTCATCACTTTGTAAAAATATGTATAGTGGAAGTAATAAACACAATGATAATTTATGATGACAATTAGTAAATTAAATAGAGATGCTATATGAGTAGAAGGTAAAGATTTTAAGAACCAAAAATCTACATTACATACAACATAAAAATGAATGGGTAAAAATCCATTATAAATAAGCTTCCTTTTCCCTAATATTTGCCCCCTGATTTGTACTGTAGTATTTACACTTGGTGGTCGGGCCACATCACAGCTCCAGCAATGTAACACTTAGCAATTTTACAAATTTCAATATACTCAGCACTCAAATAATAAGGAGCCCAAATCACCAACTCCATTTAACACTTTTAAATAAACAATACATGGTTTGGCAATGTGAGGGTTTTCTTTCACTTTTGCTTTAATAAAGTGGTCAACAGAATGTTATTAGTGCAATTTACAGTCTCCCAGTAAGTGTGAAAGATTTTAGGTTAAAGGTATTTTTAAAATACAGTTTCTTCTTCACCCCAACTAAACAAGGAAGTGAGATCCTTAACTGAAATGTTTATATTCAATATTACTGCATTTATGGTTACGGTTTTAGCAGCATTTCTATCCAAATAGCCTTGTTTTAAAGACTAAAGAATTATGTTTCCAAAAAAAAAATGACAAATTTAAATGTGAGATACTCAAAGTGTTTTTAAAAACATGAATTTTCTTCAATTCATGAACATTTAAGCAAAAAAAAATTCAGTTAAAGATGCATTTAAGGGCTTCCCTGGTGGCGCAGTGGTGAGAATCTGCCTGCCGATGCAGGGGACACGGGTTCATGCCCTGGTCCAGGAAGATCCCACATGCCGCGGAGCGGCTGGGCCTGTGAGCCATGGCCACTGAGCCTGCACGTCCGGAGCCTGTGCTCCGCAACGGGAGAGGTCACAGCAGTGAGAGGACTGCGTACCGCAAAAAAAAAAAAAAAAAAAAAAAAAAGAAAAAGAAAAAGAAAAAAGATGCATTTAAAAGTGCAACAGGGAATTCCCTGACGGTCCAGTGGTTAGGACTCTGCACTTTTTCACTGCTGAGGGCCCAGGTTCAGTCCTTGGTCTGGGAACTAAGATCCTGCAAGCTGTGTGGCACAGCCAAAAAAAAAAAGTGCAACAATACAAAGATTTGTTAATCTTTCTGATATTTGAGAAAATTACCCAATGTTGATTAGGTGTACATTGCAAAATACATGATAATTTGTTTATATTTGCTCCAGGACTTCTTTTGCCATAACACATCAGTGCTATCCACAGATCTAGAGAGAAACAGATGGAGGAAGAGAAAAATGTGTTATGAGCTTACCCCTAAATCATCTGGAGCATCCACTGACTAAATCTGCCAGGCTCTGGTTTAGTAGTTCTTTGCCTTCACCTTAGATTGAGCTGATCTATTTATGATCTAGGGTTGGTGAAAGGGGTTAGGAAGAAGCTGAAAAGGCAATGAGAATAAAAAGAAGACTGGCTGATCCTCTTACTCTAACAATAGCATCAGCAAAGCCAGGCACTGAGTTAGCACTGAGACACTAGTGAGAGCAAAGAACATCCTATTTTCTCTTCTAAAAAGTTCAAACTATTCAAAAGTAGACTAGACTCAATAGCTGGCCAAATTATATTCCAAAAGGCTTAGACTCAACTCAGTCTTCATCTTTTTTTCCCCCCATTTTCTGTATATTCAGCCCAGGGTCAAAAATCCCAAGCTCCACTGCCCATAGAATACTCAAGAAAAAATGAAACCCACTGTTTGAAATGGAAATGTATGGAGACATACAAAGGCATCACTGTTGCGATTCAGTCTTAGTGTTTTGAATACTGTCACTGATTTGAGTGGAGATGGTCTGAAGTTGATTCCCAATCCTCCCATCAACAATAAAAGAAACCATTAATGGAAGTCTGCTTAACACTGGCCTGTTTATTTCTATGTCAACACAATTCCTTCAAGTTAAAGGTGATAAAAAGGAACTCCAACCTCAGTCAAATTGATTCTATAGATTTAACTACCAGTTTACAGTAAGTCAGAAGATAAGAAAAGCATGTTAAAGTATATCACAGGGAAACAGTCAGCCAAATACAGAAAGTAAATACTAAGACATGAAAATTGAAAGAAAAAAATAAAGAGGGAAAAGAAACAATTCTAGATAAAACAAACATTATATATATATATATATATATATATATATATATATATCAAATATAATTTGTTTTGATCTTGATTTAACAAATTTATTTTGGGGGTTAGAAATATTACTGAAGCAAAAACATTCTTTTCTTCTTACATTATTTTCCTTTATTAATTCTACCAAATTTATACTTGTACACTTCTTTTTTTTCCTATGATTATATCTGTCCTCTGAGACATTGACTATACCCATTGGACAAGATAGACAAAATTTGGGGGGAATGTATCCATGAGGCGAAAAGATTTCCAAAGCAAAAATACATTTTTGTGGCTAGACCAATCCTTGTACAGACAACAGGACACTATCAGTGGTTGATCTTTGGTGCTTAAGGTTAAGCCCTGCATTTATATAGCTGTGAATTACCTTTACAAATAGCTGCTTTGTCAGGGTTTGTCTTGTTGTTAATCAGTTTCATTTCTGATCAGAGAGCAAGTGTGGGGATTTAGATCAGGACAGAGTACTTTACTGATCCTTCCACTTTTAGCCTAAGTACTCTGGATATTATATGACCACCTATTTCACCATTTCCTTCCTGCCTTCCATATTTTTTAGGGTTTACATTTAAATATGTCCTACTTCTGTATAAATCTGACTTATTTAGCAGAATGGTGCAGATACGGGCATAAGATAAAATGAAAGTACCCACAAATATGTATAAGGTGCAATTTTAGCATTGTTATTTAGAAAGTATCTGTTAAACATTCTCTACCACTGAGTAGTTTAGACAAAACTTACGCTTCCGACTTCCGGGTAAGATGGCGGAAGAGTAAGACGCGGAGATCACCTTCCTCCCCACAGATACACCAGAAATACAGCTACACGTGCAACAACTCCTACAGAACAACTACTGAACGCTGGCAGAAGACCCCAGACCTCCCAAAAGGCAAGAAACTCCCCACATACCTGGGTAGGGCAAAGCAGAGAGATTCCCGCAGAGAGGAGCGGTGCCGAGCGGCACTCACCAGCCCGAGAGGCTTGTCTGCTCCCCCGCCAGGGCGGGCGGCGCTGGAGCTGAGGCTCGGGCTTTGGTCAGAGCGCAGGGAGAGGACTGGGACTGGCGGCGAGAACTCAGCCTGAACGGGGCTAATGTGCCACAGCTAGCCGGGAGGGAGTCCGGGAAAACTCTGGAGCTGCCGAAGAGGCAGGAGACTTTTTCTTCCCTCTTGGTTTCCTGGTGCGCGAGGAGAGGGGATTAAGAGCGCCGCGTGGAGGAGCTCCAGAGACGGGCGCGAGTCGCGGCTGAGGGCGCGGAGCCCAGAGACGGGCGTGGGACGCTGGGGCTGCTGCTGCCGCCGCCGGGAGGCCTGTGTGCGAGCGCAGGACACTGTCCACACCGCCCTTCCGGGAGCCTGTGCAGCCTGCCACTGCCGGGGTCCCGGGATCCAGGGGCTGCTTCCCTGGGAGGGCGCGCGGCGCGCCCCGGGCTGGTGCAACATCACGCCGACCTCTGCCGCTGCAGGCACGCCCCGCACTCCGTGCCCCTCCCTCCCGCCCGGCCTGAGTGAGCCAGAGTCCCCGAAGAGGCTGCTCCTTTAACCCTGTCCTGTCTGAGCGAAGAACAGACGCCCTCCGGCGACCTACACGCAGAGGCGGGGCCAAATCCAAAGCTGAGACCCGGGAGCTGTGAGAACAAAGAAGAGAAAGGGAAACCTCTCCCAGCAGCCTCAGAAGCAGCGGATTAAAGCTCCACAATCAACTTCATGTACCCTGCATCTGTGGAATACATGAATAGACAACAAATCATCCCAAATTGAGGAGCCAGGAGTCAGTGCTGTGCCTCTGAGGTGGGAGAGCCAACTTCAGGACACTGGTCCACAAGAGACCTCCCAGCTCCACATAATATCAAACGGCGAAAATCTTCCAGAGATCTCCATCTCAACACCAGCACCCAGCTTCACTCAACGACCAGCAAGCTACAGTGCTGGACACCCTATGCCAAACAACTAGCAAGACAGGAACACAACACCACCCATTAGCAGAGAGGCTGCCTCAAATCATAAAAAGTCCGCAAACACCCCAAAACACACCACCAGACGTGGACCTGCCCACCAGAAAGACAAGATCCAGCCTCATCCACCAGAACACAGGCAGTAGTCCCCTCCACCAAGAAGCCTACACAACCCACTAAACCAACCTTAGCCACTGGGGACAGACACCAAAAACAACGGGAACTACGAACCTGCAGCCTGCAAAAAGGAGACCCCAAACACAGTAACATAAGCAAAATGAGAAGACAGAAAAACACACAGCAAGAGAAGGAGCAAGATAAAAACCCACCAGACCTAACAAATGAAGAGGTAATAGGCAGTCTATCTGAAAAAGAATTCAGAATAATGATGGTAAAGATGATCCAAAATCTTGGAAATAGAATAGACAAAATGCAAGAAACAGTTAACAAGGACCTAGAAGAACTAAAGACGAATCAAGCATCGATTAAAAACACAATAAATGAAATAAAAAATACTCTAGATGGGATCAATAGCAGAATAACTGAGGCAGAAGAACGGATAAGTGAGGTGGAAGATAAAATAGTGGAAATAACTGCTGCACAGCAAAATAAAGAAAAAAGAATGAAAAGAACAGAGGACAGTCTCAGAGACCTCTGGGACAACATTAAACGCACCAACATTCGAATTATAGGGGTTCCAGAAGAAGAAGAGAAAAAGAAAGGGACTGAGAAAATATTTGAAGAGATTATAGTTGAAAACTTCCCTAATATGGGAAAGGAAATAGTTAATCAAGTCCAGGAGGCACAGAGAGTCCCATACAGAATAAATCCAAGGAGAAATACACCAAGACACATATTAATCAAACTGTCAAAAATTAAACACAAAGAAATCATATTAAAAGCAGCAAGGCAAAAACAACAAATAACACACAAGGGAATCCCGATCAGGATAACAGCTGATCTCTCAGCAGAAACTCTACAAGCCAGAAGGGAGTGGCAGGACATACTTAAAGTGATGAAGGAGAAAAACCTGCAACCAAGATTACTCTACCCAGCAAGGATCTCATTCAGATTTGATGGAGAAATTAAAACCTTTACAGACAAGCAAAAGCTGAGAGAGTTCAGCACCACCAAACCAGCTTTACAACAAATGCTAAAGGAACTTCTCTAGGCAAGAAACACAACAGAAGGAAAAGAACTACAATAACGAACCCAAAACAATTAAGAAAATGGGAATAGGAACATACATATCAATAATTACCTTAAATGTAAATGGACTAAATGCTCCCACCAAAAGACACAGACTGGCTGAATGGATACAAAAACAAGACCCATATATATGCTGTCTACAAGAGACCCACTTCAGACCTAGAGATACATACAGACTGAAAGTAAGGGGATGGAAAAAGATATTCCATGCAAATGGAAACCAAAAGAAAGCTGGAGTAGCAATTCTCATATCAGACAAAATAGACTTTAAAATAAAGACTACTAGAAGAGACAAAGAAGGACACTACATAATGATCAAGGGATCAATCCAAGAAGAAGATATAACAATTGTAAATATTTATGCACCAAACATAGGAGCACCTCAATACATAAGGGAAATATTAACAGCCATAAAAGGAGAAATCGACAGTAACACAATCATAGTAGGGGACTTTAACACCCCACTTTCACCAATGGACAGGTCATCCAAAATGAAAATAAATAAGGAAACACAAGCTTTAAATGATACATTAAACAAGATGGACTTAATTGATATTTATAGGACATTCCATCCAAAAACAACAGAATACACATTTTTCTCAAGTGCTCATGGAACATTCTCCAGGATAGATCATATCTTGGGTCACAAATCAAGCCTTGGTAAATTTAAGAAAATTGAAATTGTATCAAGTATCTTTTCCGACCACAATGCTATGAGACTAGATATCAATTACAGGAAAAAAGCTGTAAAACATACAAACACATGGAGGCTAAACAATACACTACTTAATAACGAAGTGATCACTGAAGAAATCAAAGAGGAAATTAAAAAATACCTAGAAACAAATGACAATGGAGACACGACGACCCAAAACCTATGGGATGCAGCAAAAGCAGTTCTAAGAGGGAAGTTTATGGCAATACAATCACACCTTAAGAAACAGGAAATATCTCGAATAAACAACCTAACCTTGCACCTAAAGCAATTAGAGAAAGAAGAACAAAAACATCCCAAAGTTAGCAGAAGGAAAGAAATCATAAAAATCAGATCAGAAATAAATGAAAAAGAAATGAAGGAAACGATAGCAAAGATCAATAAAACTAAAAGCTGGTTCTTTGAGAAGATAAACAAAATTGATAAACCATTAGCCAGACTCATCAAGAAAAAAAGGGAGAAGACTCAAATCAATAGAATTAGAAATGAAAAAGGAGAAGTAACAACTGACACTGCAGAAATACAAAAGATCATGAGAGATTACTATAAGCAACTCTATGCCAATAAAATGGACAACCTGGAAGAAATGGACAAATTCTTAGAAATGCATAGCCTGCCAAGACTGACTCAGGAAGAAATAGAAAATATGAATAGACCAATCACAAGCACTGAAATTGAAACTGTGATTAAAAATCTTCCAACAAACAAAAGCCCAGGACCAGATGGCTTCACAGGCGAATTCTATCAAGCATTTAGAGAAGAGCTAACACCTATCCTTCTCAAACTCTTCCAAAATATAGCAGAGGGAGGAACACTCCCAAACTCATTCTACGAGGCCACCATCACCTTGATACCAAAACCAGACAAGGATGTCACAAAGAAAGAAAACTACAGGCCAATATCACTGATGAACATAGATGCAAAAATCCTCAACAAAATACTAGCAAATAGAATCCAACAGCACATTAAAAGGATCATACACCATGATCAAGTGGGGTTTATTCCAGGAATGCAAGGATTCTTCAATATACGCAAATCAATCAATGTGATACACCATATTAACAAGCTGAAGGAGAAAAACCATATGATCATCTCAATAGATGCAGAGAAAGCTTTTGACAAAATTCAACACCCATTTATGATAAAAACCCTGCAGAAAGTAGGCATAGAGGGAACTTTCCTCAACATAATAAAGGCCATATATGACAAACCCACAGCCAGCATCGTCCTCAATGGTGAAAAACTGAAACCATTTCCACTAAGATCAGGAACAAGACAAGGTTGCCCACTCTCACCACTCTTATTCAACATAGTTTTGGAAGTTTTAGCCACAGCAATCAGAGAAGAAAAGGAAATAAAAGGAATCCAAATGGGAAAAGAAGAAGTAAAGCTGTCACTGTTTGCAGATGACATGATACTATACATAGAGAATCCTAAAGATGCTACCAGAAAACTACTAGAGCTAATCAATGAATTTGGTAAAGTTGCAGGATACAAAATTAATGCACAGAAATCTCTGGCATTCCTATATACTAATGATGAAAAATCTGAAAGTGAAATCAAGGAAACACTCCCATTTACCATTGCAACAAAAAGAATAAAATATCTAGGAATAAACCTACCTAAGGAGACAAAAGACCTGTATGCAGAAAATTATAAGACACTGATGAAAGAAATTAAAGATGATACAAATAGATGGAGAGATGTACCATGTTCTTGGATTGGAAGAATCAACATTGTGAAAATGACTCTACTACCCAAAGCAATCTACAGATTCAATGCAATACCTATCAAACTACCAATGGCATTTTTCACAGAACTAGAACAAAAAATTTCACAATTTGTATGGAAACACAAAAGACCCCGAATAGCCAAAGCAATCTTGAGAACGAAAAATGGAGCTGGAGGAATCAGGCTCCCTGACTTCAGACTATACTACAAAGCTACAGTAATCAAGACAGTATGGTACTGGCACAAAAACAGAAAGATAGATCAATGGAACAGGATAGAAAGCCCAGAGATAAACCCACGGACATATGGTCACCTTATCTTTGATAAAGGAGGCAGGAATGTACAGTGGAGAAAGGACAGTCTCTTCAATAAGTGGTGCTGGGAAAACTGGACAGGGACATGTAAAAGTATGAGATTAGATCACTCCCTAACACCATACACAAAAATTAGCTCAAAATGGATTAAAGACCTAAATGTAAGGCCAGACACTATCAAACTCCTAGAGGAAAACATAGGCAGAACACTCTATGACATAAATCACAGCAAGATCCTTTTTGACCCATCTCCTAGAGAAATGGAAATAAAGACAAAAATAAACACATGGGACCTAATGAAACTTCAAAGCTTTTGCACAGCAAAGGAAACCATAAACAAGACCAAAAGATAACCCTCAGAATGGGAGAAAATATTTGCAAATGAAGCAACTGACAAAGGATTAATCTCCAAAATTTATAAGCAGCTCATGCAGCTCAATAGCAAAAAAACAAACAACCCAATCCAAAAATGGGCAGAAGACCTAAATAGACATTTCTCCACAGAAGATATACAGACAGCCAACAAACACATGAAAGGATGCTCAACATCTTTACTCATTAGAGAAATGCAAATCAAAACTACAATGAGATATCATCTCACACCAGTCAGAATGGCCATCATCAAAAAATCTAGAAACAATAAATGCTGGAGAGGGTGTGGAAAAAAGGGAACACTCTTGCACTGCTGGTGGGAATGTGAATTGGTACAGCCACTATGGAGAACAGTATGGAGGTTCCTTAAAAAACTACAAATAGAACTACCATATGACCCAGCAATCCCACTACTGGGCATATACCCTGAGAAAACCATAATTCAAAAAGAGACATGTACCAAAATGTTCATAGCAGCCCTATTTACAATAGCCCGGAGATGGAAACAACCTAAGTGTCCATCATCGGATGAATGGATAAAGAAGATGTGGCACATATATACAATGGAATATTACTCAGCCATAAAAAGAAATGAAATTGAGCTATTTGTAATGAGGTGGATGGACCTAGAGTCTGTCATACAGAGTGAAGTAAGTCAGAAAGAGAAAGACAAATACTGTATGCTGACACATATATATGGAATTTAAAAAAAAATGTCATCAAGAACATAGGGGTAAGACAGGAATAAAGACACAGACCTACTAGAGCATGGACTTGAGGATATGGGGAGGGGGAAGGGTAAGCTGTGACAAAGTGAAAGAGCGGCATGGACATATATACACTACCAAACGTAAGGTAGATAGCTAGTGGGAAGCAGCCGCATAGCACAGGGAGATCAGCTCGGTTCTTTGTGACCGCCTGGAGGGGTGGGATAGGGAGGGTGGGAGGGAGACGCAAAAGGGAGGGGATATGGGAACATATGTATATGTATAACTGATTAAATTTGTAAAATAAAAAAAAATAAAAAAATAAAAAATAAAAAAATAAAAAAAAAAAAAAACTTACGCTTCCACTTAGCATTTGTTAATGGTTTTTAGTTAATATGGTTTTTGTTAATTATATGAGAACCTATATGTTTTTCCTAAAAGTAGTGAATAAAATACAATCTTCCAAGCCATGCGTGAAAATCAACCCTATAACAGTATCATTATAATTCATGCTTTTCCCCCTTTTTTTCATCTATTGGCATACAAAGTTTATATGGGTAGAAAATGAATATTAAGTATATACACTAATTACCCCACTTAGGTATTGTTGGTAGTTACTATTTTTAAGATAAAATCTTATCCCACTCTTTAAGTTTTCCTAAAATCTGGGAAACCCTAAATTGTATAGAAACAAATAGTAGTGTTTGTTTCTTCCAGTACGTAGGTGGTTTGATTTCCCAGAGGGCAGGTGGTAAGTGCAGGGAGGAAGTGAGGCAAGACTTTGTGGGAATTATCTGAGCCTTAAAGAAATTTAGAAGGTTTGGAAGTTAAATAAGGTTCAAGTTGGTTCTTTTTTTTTTTTTTTTTTTTTTGCGGTATGCGGGCCTCTCACTGTTGTGGCCTCCCCCGTTGCGGAGCACAGGCTCCGGACGCGCAGGCTCCGGACGCGCAGGCTCAGCGGCCATGGCTCACGGGCCCAGCCGCTCCGCGGCATATGGGATCCTCCCAGACTGGGGCACGAACCCGTATCCCCTGCATCGGCAGGCGGACTCTCAACCACCTGCGCCACCAGGGAGGCCCTCAAGTTGGTTCTTATTGTGAACGTCTAAACTGTTTTGCCCTTCCTTGGTGAAGTGCCATAAAGTCAGGTGTGAATAGACTGTGAAATGGGCTTTTCTTGTGCAGCAAGCTTCAGCCAAATGGTGATCTCATTTAAACACATATGGCAGCAGCCTGTTGGAAAAGTTTTGTGTGTAAACCTGGGGAGCTGATTAAATGGAAATAATTCCTAAATTGATTTGAATTATGGGATAATTCTTAATTTTCTTTAACTATATTAAGGCTTTGTTTCATAGTCTTAATTAGTAAAGCTTTGAGATTTGAGAGATATTTACATACATTCATAAAAGAATATATTTCAATTTAATACATTAAAATCTTTTAAATATTAGTAAATACATACAGAATAAGAATATAAAATCTAACTAGAAAAGCATCAAAATAAAGACAAAGAGTTGAGTATGCATGAATAATGAGTAATTGATCACTCATTACAGAAATGACTACATATACAACTAAGGTTGGCATTTTCAATTAAGAAAACAAAAAAAAGCAAAAATGAATGTCCATGGGAGTTTTTTTTTAAGTGAATCATTCATATTGGGGTTTCTATTTTATAAAATGAGCACATGCTTATAAAAATACAGATAATAGCTATAGTAATGATAAGTTATATATATTAAATGACTTGTATACCCTGGGGGCCTTATATCATTGCATTAATTCTCACAACCACTTTATGAGGTAGCTATTATAATTATTTAACATTTTAAAAATGAGGAAACTGATTCTCACAAAGGTTGACTTTTAGGCAAGTCACACAGCTAGTAGGTGGCAAAGCTGGGATTCAATTCCAGTTCTCTTTGACCTAATAATCTAAAACCTACTATGGAGTAGGAAAAAAGAAAATAATAATAACCTACAGTACTACCACTCTGATATAGATACATATATAGCCAGACCCACATACAAATCTCTATAAATTCAGTAGGAGTAAATGGTATTTATGATTCTTTTAACTTAAAAGTAAGCTTTCTTATGGCTCTCCCTAATCCCATATATCAAGTATCTAGTGAGAAGTGTAATTTAGAAAAACTTTATCAAATCAAGATATTCCAATCTTTTTTATTTTTGCGTTACGTGGGCCTCTCACTGTTGTGGCCTCTGCGGAGCACAGGCTCCAGACGCGCAGGCTCAGCGGCCATGGCTCATGGGCCCAGCCACTCCGCGGCATTTGGGATCTTCCCAGACCGGGGCACGAACCCGTGTCCCCGGCATCGGCAGGCGGACTCTCAACCACTGCGCCACCAGGGAAGCCCAAGATATTCCACTTCTTGATTGAAAAGCCTGTACTCTTTGGGAACACATAAACATCTGTTGGAGGAGATAAGATTGCTGATTTTTTTTCTTTCTCACAGACAGTAATAAGTACAGACCATTTGTGTTAAAACATAAGCTGGTTTCTTGTTTGGTCCATTTTATGGATCTGCATCCATTAATGATGTTCTTACCAGTTTGAATAAAGACAGTCTAGAAATAGCATGTAACTATATAAATCATCAGGTTTGAGTTTCTTGGCCTTGAGCATGGTCTGCCTCTCCAGGATCTTGGCTACAATAGGTCCTGAATTCATACCCTCCACCAAACCTGGGAAGAATGTTGGGTTTTTACTACACATTAAATGTTGCTGCTTGGGTGTTTAGAAGAATAAACAATTTCAGCACCACAAGATTGAACTCCTTATGCTAAAACATCTGATAACTTCTCAAGCCAGGCTCTTGCCACAAATTGTTGATGAACCTGAACTGTTCAACTTCAGTGTGATGGTTAAGATGGTGCACTGATTCTTGGCCATGGTCCACAGAAGTCCAGTTTAAGTCTGGCTAGAACCCTTGCCAGAACACTCAGGATCTAGGAGATGCTAAAATTCAGAGAAAGGAGATGAGGAGTTTGAATATACTTACGTGTTTTGAAGAAAGAGCATTTTTTGCTTTCAAAACAAGTTTCAGCAGTATAACACTGATGTTTGTGATGTTATTTTATGAGAGAACAGCCACACCAACCATTTATACTTTAAAAAGGTATGTAGATTTATTTTGTCTTAACGCTTGAATTTTCTGCTTAAAGAAACACCTAAAAATTTATAGCATGAGTGAAAATCTAGAAAACTGGAGGGGAAAGCATTATTGTACCAAAGTTTTCTTAAATTGCGTTAGATTTTTTTTCATTACTAGTAAAGTTTTCTCTATCACATCCAATGAAATCAAAGCATTTCTGACACAAACACTAATTAACAAATGAGTACAACTATATAATGTTTTACTGGACTGTATACTTTCCCAAGAAAATTAGCAGACAGTGGTAGGAAAAGTCAGAGGCCTCGGCCTAAATTCTACTTCCCCCACTGAATCTTGAGGACCAGCAAGACAGTAGTCTACTTTATTTCCCCCAATTGTAAAGTAGGTACAATTTGCTAATTTTTACCAATGTTATAAGGGATATGAGAAACAAACCTGTCACTTTTGTGATCAAGGAGAAAGATGGTAGCACCCTTCTTACTGGGCTCAAATGTTTGCGAGAATAAAGTGAGCAAAAAATAATGATAATAATTCTCTCCATTGATTTCACCACAAAATCTCCATATCATGAATAACCCCAAAGCCATGAAAGTGAATCCATGAAGGAGTTGATCTCTTCTTTCCCTCATCTGGCCTAAACACCAGTCCAATGTTTTGAAATGGAAAACTGAAAAATTAGCCATTGATGGGCTATGGTTATAAATGTATTGAATATTTAGATAAATGAAAACATTTGGTTCTCTTTCTTAATTTTTCAGGTTCTATTAGAACATTCTATTTCACATTCACTATCACTTCAGAGCAGAAATAAATATGGCAAGACAGGGATATGGAAGTTTCCAGTTTGGAAAAATAATAATTTCACTAATTGACCTTGTAAGCCCCTCTCAAATCACTCTCCCCAGACAGGACTTCAATGTGAGTGGAACATGTATATTCAGTGCCCCTTGTTCTGACAGAAATAGCCTCTCCCTGAAGAATGGGGAGAGAAAAGGGGCAGAAGCCACCTTCTATGGGTTTATATAATTGTGTTTTCTGACCAACATAAAATCACTGAATGATTTCTTCCCGTTCCAAAGTTCATCCCACATATTCCCTTTAGAAATCCTTAAATCAGGATTTTACTTTTTTCACCTACTTTAGAAAAGGTATCACTTTCATTTTTATGGGAAATCAAGTAAACGTCATATGCTTAGTATCAGTCATCTACTCTTCTGTAATAGAACATGTCCAACCAAAATATATACATGAGATGCTTTCCTGTATGAAACAGAGACTCAGATACACAAATTCCATTGAAAACTAATAACATCTGTCATAAAAAAGGACAGATCAAAACAGGTATCCAGATAAACACATCTGCCTTTTTCTGAATTATTGTCACTATCAATGCCATTATCTATTGTTCATCTGCACTTCCTTCATTTCTTCTGTATTAATAGATACCTTATAATTTAACCTGTCATTTGCACTAAAAACAAAAAAAAAATCCAGAATTAGAAGAGGAGAGACTGTCAGTTTGATCACCAAGTCTTATGATGTACGCCACTAGAAATTCTCATTAATTCTTTTTTATAATTATTAAATGTTATCACAATGACTGTGACATAAATAAAGAGTACATAGTTTACTGAGTGTAACTAACTGGGTTTAGCCTTGTGTTATTTCTGGGTTTTTTTTTCTGGACTTACTGACTTTTAAGAAGGGGAAGAATATGGGAAATAAATGTAGTGAGGCTGTTTTTACTCACCATATAATTTCAGAAAATTAATATTTTAATAGAAAATACCACATCATGAAGGGATAGTCTCCATATATCATTCTGTTAATAATTGCATCAGGTACCAAAGTCCCATTACAAATTCAAGGCATCCTATTTGTGACAGATGAGTTTCTCATCTTTTCAATGTGGATTCCATCCTCCTTCTCCTACAGGTGGTAAAAGTTACAGTGAGCAATTGCTGCCTTAAGCCAGGATGTGCATAAGTCAAGCGAAGAGTCAAAAATAGGACACAAATCTCCTGACCCCTAACCTCTTCTTCTATCCACAGCACTGATTTTTCTCCCTGCTCCATGGTGGCAATAGTGGGCATAGCCAGATGCCAAGGTTTTGTTCCTTCTGTCATCAAGAAATAAATTTCACGGTTAAGGGAGCTCAGCCGGTCACTGATTGCAAAGCACTTTGAAAATGGAAAACCAAATACAGTGTAAGTGCTAAGTGCTGCTATTATTCAGAAGGTAAGAGACTGAGTGCAGAGCTATCATTATGATCATTTGGACCTGGGATACAGAAGAATTTGGGAAGAGAGGCAGAAGGGGCCATAGGTAACATGATTGAGCAACATGAAGAAATTTCACTAAGAAAATTTAACATATTTTCTGAGGCAAGAAACCCTGAAATAATAACTGGGAGCTTTGATTATACTAACAGATTAGTAGCATTCTGATTCCTAAACATTTACAGGGAATAACAGAGCAATGATGAACATATAGAAAGTTTATTTTTCCCATGTCACTCTACAAATAAGAAGCACACTTCTGAGTGGAGAAATGCAGTAATCCTTAAAACAGAAACTTTGGTGAAGGAACTGGCAAATAGTGTAATGAATGACTCACAGTACTTAAAATAAGACATTTAAACAAATTTCTCCAAAATTCTCCCAATGAACATGGAAGCTCTTATTTAGGGAAAATTGATACTGCTATAGCATAGTCATAAATAAAGTTTCAGACAGCCAGCTTTATCACCCTTAGCAAAGAGCTCCCAGGAATGACTGGGAGTAAGGCAAGTCAAAAGTGACTAGTCATTTTCATCTTAATCTCTCAACTTTTGTTTATATTACTCCCTTTCAAGCATGACCTCCCTCTTTTATTCCATCTACCTAACTTTGCTCCAATTTGAAAGCCCGACCAAAACCCCCAAAATCCTCAATGAAGTCTTCACTGATCAGTTTAGCTCACACTAAAGGCTCCCTTTGATTTGCTGGTGGTAAGCAGTGTCTAACATTGAAATATTTTTCAGCTTTTTAAAATAATTTTTAAATATATAAAAAAAGGAAATGAACAGTTCAGTAACTACCCATATATTCACCACCCAAATTCAACAACTGACGTATTTTCTGTATCATTTATTTTTGGCTAAGCTTTTTCAAAATAATTTGTAGGCGTAACAATACTTTAAGTACATCAGCATACACCTCCTAAAAGTAAATATATTCTGCATAGTCGTGGCACCATTTTCATACTTATGAAAATTAAAAATAATTCTATTATCTAAAATCAAGTCTATATTAAAATTTGTGCAATTTCTACAAATAATGTACCTGGTTTTATTGAACTAGAGGATCTAATTAATATTCATGCTTTATATTAGGCATTTGGTTGTTATGGGTCTTTAGCCTTTCCTTTTTTTTTTTGGTCAAGAAATGTTTACTCACTTTTAAAAATCTTTTTGAAGGTACTCAACCAAGGATGTTTAATAATAAAAATAATTTTTAAAATTGGTAAACCTCTAGAAAAATGTCAAAAGAGGTAGACACATTTACTAATATCAGCAATGAAAGAGAAAGCATCTTTAAAGACCCTTCAGATATTATCAGGATAATGAGAATATTATAAAAAAATGTATGCCATAAATTCAACCATGTAGTTGAAATGAACCAATTTCCCAAAAGATACAAACTACCGAAGTTCATACAAAAAGAAATAGATAACCTGAAAACATATATGGATTAATGAAATTTATGATAGTTAAAATCCTTCCAAGAAAGTAAATTCTAAGCCTTAATAATACTACTAGAAAATTCTACCAAACATTTTAGAAAGAAGTAATGTTAATTCCACACAAATTCTTCTAGTACATAGAAGAGAAAGAAGTACTTCCCAAAGTACTTTATGAGGACAGCATAATCCTGAGAAAGGCATTACAATAAAAGAAAACTGCAAACTAATATCATTCATGAACATAGACACAAACATACTCAAAAAATTAGCAAACCGAACCCAGCATTATATCAAAAATATATTAGTACTTACAATACGTTAAGTGTAAAACATTGTAATACCTCAATTAAATGACTAAGATTGTCAGACTTGTTTTAAAAAATAAAAAATATATATGCCTCTTATAAAAAAGACATTTTAAATAACACAGGACACAGAAATTTTGAAAGAAAAATGATGGAAAAAGAAACACCATGTAAACACTATCCAAAATAAAGCTGGTGTTGTTATATTAGTAGCAACAAATTAGGCAACATGTATTACCATAAAACAAGAGCAGGGCTTCCCTGGTGGCGCAGTGGTTGAGAGTCCGCCTGCCGGTGCAGGGGACACGGGTTCGTGCCCCGGTCCAGGGGGATCCCACATTCTGCGGAGCGGCTGGGCCCGTGAGCCGTGGCCTCTGAGCCTGCGCGTCCAGAGCCTGTGCTCTGCAGCAGGAGAGGCCACAACAGTGAGAGGCCCACGTAAAAAAAACCAAAAAACAAAAAACAAAAAAACAAGAGCAAAATCACATAATAAAAAGGTCAATCCACCAGAAGATATAAAAATTCTAAATTTTACTGCACCAGTGTTATAGGTTCAAAATACATAAGTAAAAAGAAAAAGAGACAAATCCATAATTACAGTGGGGGCTTTAACTCTTTGTTTTTAATAACTAGATAAAGCAGAAGAAAAATCAGAAAAGATATAAATGATCTAAACAAAACAGTATAAAAAGTTGCCCTTATTTTCATATATAAAACACTGCAGACAATAATAAAGAACACACATTCTTAGCAAATGGCAATATTTGCTGAGATATTAGCTCATAAAGCAAGTCTCAAATATTTTTAAAAACTGAATGCATTCATGGGATGTTTCTGACAACAGTGAAATTAAGTCAGTGTAATTATCAAAATGAAGAAGAAATACAACAAGAAACATACATATGCATCATTCAGAAATAAACCACAGGCCAAAAAAACAATTAAAGACACAAGGGGAATTGGAAAATATTTAGACCTGAATGATAATGAAGATAGTATCTATCAAAATGTGTGGACTGTAACTAAAACAGTGCTTAGAGAAAAATTTTACAGTCTTAAATGCATATAAAACCAAAGATTGAAACTCTACAATCAAAATATCCATCTTTGGAAGTTTAGAATTTTTAAAAAACAGCAAATTAAACCCAAAACAAATTAAATGAAGGAAGTAATTAAGATGAGGGCAGAGACTAATGAAATTAAAAAAATAAGCATTCAAAATACAAAATCAACAAAATTAAAAGCATGTTCTCTACTTTTAAAAAACTAATAAAAAGTAGGCACTCTCTAACAGGACTGTTCAACAATTATTGTTAATAGTAGAAATTAAAACATACCACTGTAAATCCCACAAGTACTAAAAAGATAAAAATTAGGTTTTATGAACAACTTTATACCACTAATAAAAAGGATTAAATCCTAGGAAAAAACAATCTAATATAAACCAACACAGTAAGAAACAGAATCTATAATTTTAAATCTTCCTAAAAAAGAATTCTATCTCTAGGACCAAAATCTTAAAATACCTGTCTCACACAAACTCTTCCAGAATAAACTTTCCAACGTTTTATGAGTTGAATAAAATCTTTATAAAAATAATTGACAAAGACATTCAAGGAAAGAAAACTATAGGAAAATATCTCTAGTAAACATAGATGAAAAATTTTTAAATAGCAGCAACTTAATGCTGCATTATATTGAGTGGATAAGACAACACAATGAAGTGTGATGATTCTAGGAATGTAAGGTTGGTCTAATATTGAAATTCAATCTGTAATTTACTACAATAGCAGAATAAAGATGAAAAATCATATAATCTTCTCAAGAGAAGTAGAATACACCTTTCATAAAAGTCAACACCATTTTAACCCTTAGCAAACTAATTAAAAAAGGAACCTTCTTATTCTGATAGTTTCAACATACATTCAAAGATGAAATATAGAAAGCTTCTCATCCTGAGATTCAAATTAAGACAAGAATACCACTATTATCCCTTCTATACAACATTCTTCTGGTGGTGCTAACCATTAAAATTAAGAATAACAAATAAATAAAATATGTTAACTTTGTACCATAAATCTCTCCTCAGATTGATTCATATATTCAACAAAAGCCCAGTAAAAATGCTAGTTGTTTTTTTTCTTGGGTTGGCATTTGACAAGCTGTTCCTAACTGTATACAGAAATGCAAAGGGCCAAGAAAAGACAAGATAATTTTGAGGAAGAAAAGCAAAGCTGGAGGACTTTCAAGACTTATTAAAGTTACAATAATCAGAGTGATGTTCAGCTAGGTAATATACCAGAGAAACATAATATAGAATTAGAAACAGACGCACACTTATATAGTCACTTCAATCATAATAAAGATTACACTGCAGTACAATAGGGAAAGACTAGTCTTTTCAATAAATGGTGTTGAGTCAAAGGAAAAATATGTATATTAATCCCCACCTCACACTATAATTCAAAACTGATTCAAGATAAACTATAAATCTAAATGTGGAAGATAAAGCAACAAAACTTCTAGAACAAGCAGAGGGAAGTATCTTCATATTCTTGGAATAAGCAAGAATTTCTTAACAAGACCCAAAAGCCCTAATGCTAAAGAAAAATGTTATAAATTGGGCCACATTAAGAGGCTGTTAAGAGGATGGAAAATATAAGCCATGGATTGAGAAAAGATATCAATAGAAAAACATACCTTACAAAAGACTCATGTCCAAAATATACAAAAAACATCTAAAAATCAGTAAAAAGATGGAAAAAGCCATGGAAAAATGAGCAAAAAGTGAATAGGTACAACACAATAGAACAATATGGTCAATATGAGAAATGCAATCACAATGAGACACCACTACTTATGTACCAGAATGTCTAAAATTCTTGTTGCTGAGGATGTAAAGCAATAGGAACTCTCATACACTGCTATTCTCATGGTCTTTGGAAAAGTGACAGAACCCATTAACACTGAACATATGTATATCCTATGACTCAACAATTCCAGTCCTAGATATATATAACCTCCCAAATATATGCATATGCAACCCAATGATGTTCACAGAGTCACTATTGTAAATTCCAAAAAAGTATAGGCTAGGCATTGGGTATATTAACACAATCTATAGCAATAAGCAAGTGTGGACTATTGCTACATACAACAAAAAAATTGAATTCCACAACCTAATATAAAAATAACATCAGACACACACTAATCTTTCATGGTGTGTGTCTATTCACATATCAGAATAGTGACTGAATTTGGAGAGGATAATACTCTGGGAGTATGTGAGGGGGGTGCTTCTGTTATGTGGGTGATTTTCTATTTCATGATCTGGGTGATGGATACACAGTCATGTTCACCTTATGAGAATTCATTAAGTCATACCATTAGTATCTGTGTACATTTCTGTAAGTCTATTCCTTTACAAAGTTGATCCATAAAGTACAGAACTCTCCCAGCACCCTTAGGTCCCTGACCCTCTGTCCTTTGATCTACTGCCATACCTTCTGTGCAGATGGCCATCAATAAAGTAAGTCACTGGTCCAATGTGTGTGCTTGTTCCAGGTCTCTGAGTACTTCTGGAGATAATATTACAATCCTTGCTCTTCAAGTCATCTTGGCCTCAGCTGGATTCTCAAGAATGCTCACAAAATCCTGTCCTCTCTCCAAACTGGCTCTCTCTCTCTTTTTTTTTAAATTTCAAATTATCACTACCTTAACAAATTCACCACTCTACCTCTGTCTTCTTTGCTCATCAGCTGACATTGCTTCCTCTGCTTTCATAAAACAGAAGCACCATAGAGACTCTGCACAACACACTCAAAACCAGGAAATTAAGCACAGAAATTGCACTTCTGATAGCAGGAGATACCAGGCTGAGGAGAGCAAACAATCAGTGCATAACTCAAATTCCTCACTTATCAGGTAGTGTATGAGTCTTTCTTTGACTGTATGTGAGCAGCAAGATTCAGCAGGGATCCCACCATAATTTAAAGGACTTGGACAAACAGTCAGAAATAAACAACCTCTCCCTTTCCTCTTCTGCTCTCCCAGTCAAAAAACTTATTTACTTTCCTGCTAATCTTCTTCTTTCCTCCCCTAAAATCTTTTCTCCTTTGTAAGACAAATGCTCTACCTCTGCTTTAGACTCAAGATCCCTCTCAGGATCCAGGATTATCCTCCGCTAATGATTCCCTCTTTGCCTTTTATCTTCAAACTATCTCTTGTACAACGTAAACGGCAAGCATGTTTATTCCACTCTCAACTAAAAGGAAAAACTGCCTTTCTGTCAATAAAATCCTAGCTTTTATCACATGCCTGAGCTCCAAATCTTTTCATCCAATGCCTACTAGATATGCTCAACTTGCATGTTATACAGGCACCTCAAACAAATCCATTAAGAATCCCTACAACATCTCTGTTTACCTGCTCCATATAACAATATTCCCATTCTTCTGTGCAAGCTGGAAGATTGGAAGTCATCTGTGACTCTCTGCCTTATGCAACCAAAGTCATCAGGTCATGTCAATTCTACCTCCTAAAATCTCTTTCAAATACACCTGGTCAAGTTCATCTGCTATTGATTTAATTTGGGTCTTGTTACCTTTAGAAACAATTCAATTGGGTTAAAAACAAATCTAGCTATACTCTGTTTATAATATGCAAAATGACTCACAAAGTTTGAAAGTAAAAAAAGAGCACAAATATATAAGTCTGTACTGTACTATATTCTTACTGTACTATACTTTTAATATGGTATATTTAATTGACATTGATCAACTGAAAAATATTACCTTCTATCCAAGGGCTCATAGAATGGTTATAAAAATGGATGAAATGTTCATTCACAGGTTAAAAAAAAATCCTCTATCATTTTCAGAATTATAAAATTACGTATGTCCCTTTGCACACATACAATAAAAAACAAAATAAGGCAAAATAAATTTTAAGTAACATTAACAAAAAATGTCTCATTATATAAATCTTCAGTCAGTGTCAATTAAAACTCTTTACTAGAGAATACTTTAAAATAATTAAAAGAAGAACACTACAAATCAAAACACAAGACAATGTAAAAGCAGTTAGAAGCAAATCTTAACATCAACTATTTTCAGTGTTAAATGAGGAAGAAAAAAGAAAATTAATGAATTGGGCATTCACCTAAATAATAAACACAACATAAACCTGAAACAAACCTAAATAAAGCAATAATTAATACAAATAAAAGCAGAATTTTTCTAAAGGCAGAAAATCAGAACTGGGGAAAAGAAATGAACTAACAAAAGTAGCAATAGCTTTCCTGTTTACCATAAATAACTATGTAAAATATAATGATGAGAAGACATCCCATGAATAATAGCACCCATAGACTCTAAATTATTAAGATAAACCTCACACAAAATACAGAATATTCATGTTAAAAACAAACACTTGAGGGACATGGAAGGAGATATGAATCAAAGTTGTGGTATATTATGTTCTTGAAAGAAAAGTTTAGTATTATAATGATGTCAGTTATCTCTGTATTAGTTTTCTATAGCTGCTGTAATAGATTACCACAAAGTTTGTGGCTAAAAGCAACATAAGCGGATTCTCTCACAGTTATGAAGATCAGAAGTCCAAAGTGGGTCTTATTAGGTTAAAATCAAGGGCTGCTTTCCTTCTGAAGGCTCTAGAGGAGAATCTGTTTCCTTGCTTTATTCATCTTCTAGAGACCACCTGCTTGCCTTGACTTGTGGCCCCTTCCTCCATCTTCAAAGCCAGCAGTGAGACATCATCAAATCTTTCTTCTCTCTGTCTTCTGCTTCCATCATCTCTTTCTCTGCCTCTAACTCTCCTGCTTCCTCTTTCCCTTACAAGGACCTTGTTATTATATTGGGCCCAATTGCAACTCACAATTTAACAACAGACCAGGAGAGAAATTGAGTTACAAAAGTTTATTACTCCTGGATCTTGGAGGAAACACCTTGAGCGGCCACATGGGGAAGTGAAGGTAGGATGCAGCCAGAGAGAGACACACACACAATTTGGGGTACATACTTTTATTAGGGTCCACGGGTGGAGTGCTTTGTGGTTCCTGGGCTAAGACCAGATTGGTCAATTCAAACAAAAAGAGTGAGTTTTGATAAGCCCCATGGTGGTCTTATCTAAAGGGAACACAAAGGGAAGGCCCTGGGAGGAAGGGGAGACTGTTGATCACAAAGGCTGTTGGGAAAGTCATAACAGCGACTTACATTTGCTTGTGACTCTGCAGTCAGCTATCTAGGGCACATGCTTGCATGAGGGACTAGTGTCAATTTCAGGTCCCTGCAGGCTGCTTGGCCAAACAAAATGGATGGCAAGGCAGCAGCACCAACAAGTAGCTTAGCTAAATTCTCAGCAGAAATATTAACTGGCAAAATGAAGGTGCAAATGATCAACAAACGCATTTTGAAAATAAACTATTCTGCTAATTAAAGAAATGCATATTAAAAATACCTATACAGTGCCATATTCCCCTACCAAATGAACAAAGGTTTTTTTTTTTTTCTTATTGTATTATTCATTGTTTCCAATGAGGAGGAAGAAATAAACACTCATATGCCAATCTAGTATAGATGTAAACTGGTACGAGGTTTCTGGAAGATATTTAAAGGTATTAAAAATTACAGCTTTTTGTTCCTTTCCGGCGTTCAAGATGTCGAAGCGAGGATGTGGTGGGTCCTCTGGTGTGAAATTCTGGATTTCCTTGGGTCTTCCGGTTGGAGCCATGATCAACTGTGCTGACAACACAGGAGCCAAAAATCTGTATATTATCTCTGTGAAGGGGATCAAGGGACGACTGAATAGACTTCCTGCTGCTGGTGTGGGTGACATGGTAATGGCCACAGTCAAGAAAGGCAAACCAGAGCTCAGAAAGAAGGTACATCCAGAAGTGGTAATTTGACAACGAAAGTCATACTGGAGAAAAGATGGTGTATTTCTTTATTTTGAAGATAACACAGGGGTCATAGTAAACAATAAAGGCAAGATGAAAGGTTCTGCCATCACAGGACCAGTTGCAAAGGAATGTGCAGACTTGTGGCCCAGGATTGCATCCAATGCTGGCAGCATTGTATGATTCTTCGGTGTATTTGTAAAAGAAAAAAATGATAATAAAAATTATTTGCTCCATGTCACTCTTGACACCACCTAACCCTTACTCCTCTGTAAAATAAAACTACCCAGTGCAGAAAAAAAAAAAAAAAATTACATACACTTTTAACTCTCTAACATGAACAGAAATACTTTTAAAGAAGAGTGTTATTTATAACTGCAAAAAAGAAATAATGGAACAATCAAAACTTCCATCAACAATGGATTGGTTAAATAATGTTATGTTCACAGGAGTAAATATACGTGGTAATTAAAAATCACATTTTACAAGTATATATTTAAAGACATGGAAAACTGTTCATTGAATATTAGGTGAAAAAGTATGTACATAACTTCCCAAATAATTTTTTAATGTATATAAATACATTATATTTAAGATAAGGCTAAATAAGAAAATATTAAGAGTGTTTTTCTCTAGATATTAAAGTTTTAGATTTTAATATTTTTAGTTTTTTTCTTTGTGACTTTCCCTATTTTCATTGTTAGGTTATACGATGAGTGTTAATTGTTTTTGTAATCACATCAAAACCAGTAGACTTTGTTTTCAAAACCATCTTAATAATAGAGCAAAAAGAATATAGAACAATTAGATTACCCCCAATCAAGTGTTAAATTTTTTAAACTAATTTTTCTGGCTTTTTCCCCTCTATCTGAAATGATTCTACCTTAATGTTTAAATTGTTTATATGCCTCTGGACCCATAATATCTTGAGAAGATCAACCTGGTGTAACCAACACAGATGCAATTTCATGCTTCCTATCAATGAAATTATTTTTTGATATATCTTAGGCAGGGTTTGAGGTAAATGTCCCCAGCAAGAATGATAGCTTCACGAATTTGAGACATTTTCCTATTTCATAACCCTTAGATATTATCACTGGACCCTGGAACAGTGCCACAACCATATTTGTTGTGGATGATAATATAGGCTCAGCTCAGCTCAGCTCCAAGAAGAAATTCTTTAAAATAGACAATAAATGAGAAGGAAAAGTCAGAAAGAGGATAGGGTCCCAGTTGTGTTAATAGTGTTTAAACTTGTACTTAAGCCTTAGTCTGGCTTCTGATACTATATCAGACATAATTCCTCCTTGTGTTGTGCCTACATGGCTTCCCATGATTGCCCTGATTTTCCATAATAATTTCTTCCCCTATGTTTGCAATTTCACATTGATTTATTTTTCAACTATTTTCCCTTTTGAAATCCTTTCTATGCCCACTTACACATAGTTATCTAAAGATGACTGGCCTAGTGTATTTAAGTTCTAAAGTTAAAATTAAAAATCCACTTTGTTTGCTTTTTCTTTATATTGCTCAGCCTACAAACACCTAATATTGAAGATTTTAAGATGCCTTCCAGCCAGCGTATAGCTCATCTGCATTAAGCAAGGGATCAACAGCCTCGATGTGGCTTCCGTAAGAATGACATTCTCACAATTATGACAGGCAGTCAGAAAATACTGTAGCACACCCAACAATAGATGCCATAAACATGTGATATATAAGGGTAGGAATAAAACATTGATATATAAACAAGACTCTTACTTTGGATTATGAAATGAGAGTTTTCTAAGGAACAAAGGTGGTTATCCTAGGAAAATAAATATTCTATCATGTGGTACTTAGTTGAAGTCATAATTTTCAGTCTTAATATCAGTTCCCATATTTTTCCCGTATCATCTTCTGAAATATCACCAGAAAACATTTTTACTTCATTGTCCTCCCAATTCCAGAGCTAAACCCTCAAACCTTTAGTAAAAGAGGCCGTTAAGAAACTTGACTTGGAGAACAGTCTCAACCATTGGTGGCATTTACTGCAATATGAGATATTAAACTATTTAATACGTCAGAAATATTTTTAAACTAAAAATATTCCTTTCTACCTTTCCTTTCTTTATCATTACCTCATCTGTTTCTAAATAGAATTTTAGGCTGGGTCCTGTAAACTTAGAGCCTTATACAAAAAGCTATAATTTGTATATGTAACAAAGAACTTTGAGGTTATTGATAAATTGGAACATGATCTAGTTATTTAGAAAGTTTTCCTAATATGCTTGTATGTTTGTTCTTTAAATTCTCCTAATATGTATCTCAATGGTCTGGTCAGTTCAGTCAGTTCTATTGACCAATTTATTCATTGCCAGTCAATTTAATCTGAATAGTGTGTTTGTGTGAATAGACAGGACATAGTCAAATGTAAATTTGGATGTCATCCAGCTAATTTGATCTGGGAACAGAGTAAATAATTACCATTAGTGTGAAGTTTGGGATCTGATTTCCGTAGCCAGACTTTCTATATTGGTCAGGGTAAAATAATTGCCAAGTCCTGTGTTTTTTGCTGTGTTGATCTATTGTATAGACACAAGGGATTTCACTTAGCTTATTCATTCTTCCTCTCTTCACTTCTAGAACATTATGGTTTAAATTGCATCCAACCTTTTGCACATTTGTTCTGACTTCTTTACGTTGTAACTACAATATAGCACATTTGGGGTCAAACCTGTACATTCTAATTACACAGAACCAAAAGCAGACAGGCCCCTGTGCACTTGTGAACCAAATACAGCCAAATGTTTCCATTTGTGAGCCCAAGATTACTGGGGAATTTCAAATATTTCTGTATTTCTCAATGACAAAAAGGGCATGCTTTCAGCATTAAGGCAAAAGCAGTCTTTTTTCAATTTATAAAGCCTGTAATAAAAAATGTTTCTTTGTATGTGCTTGCTCAGAGTCTGGTTTTAAGAATTTCTTACAATGTTTTCAGTAGAAATGTTGTAGCTTAGTTTTGTTCCCTGAAATCTAAGAGGTGAAACTGACTAGCAATAAAAATTAAACTGACCAGTCCAATTCCACTGACCAAACCAAAAGAAATTTGAGGATGTACAGAAAAGAAGAAAAGAGTGTTTAATAAATACAGTTGCATTTTAAAAGTACATTTTCATCTTCTAAATCTTATTGAAAACAAGGCAATAAGATTTACATGACATAAACATATATGTGGTCAGGTATTTAGGAATAAAAACAAGCCTGGCACTGATTTATGGAATTCTTTGTGCTTTGACGTGACTAAGGGTGAAAGGTTTCTTTTGCTAAAAATAATGACACCCATACCTAAGAAAGCATCTGGATGCCATTCTTGGAACTATAAGACTTTGCTAAAAATCAGGCCTGTGACCTTAGTAACCAATCAGTCAGTCCATAATAAGTTTCTCTTTTTTTTTTCACATTTTTTGGCATACCCTTCTTAGTCATAGTCTTCTTTTTGAACACTGAGTGTTGGTATATGAAGAAGCTCTTTCATATGTGATGTTCTACATTATAGAACTGGATAGACATTTACGACATAACTTTACTTCTATATAAAGATGCACTTTTTTCCTGCTGTTAAATGAGTAACTTGAGGTGTATGTGTCAGAGTGTGTGTGTCAATATGTGTTGTCACTGGCAAAAGAGTTAACTTTTCTGGACCTAAGTTTCTCATCTAAAAATATTCTGTATGATTTCAAGGTTCTCCTCTTCTAGTGTGAGTATGTGAGTGGGAGTGGTTGCTGGTGGTGTAGGGAAAAGGAATATAAGGTGTGTATTTTTCACACGTCAGTTTTATAGTACTTATAATGTATACAAAGGTTAAGTAAAGTAGTATTTAATTACATATTTAAGGCACAAAATAAATTAAAAAGTAGATAAAGAACATCAGGCAGCAGGCTTCAAATGATAAGTATTTCCTACCTCTTTGTTTTCTAGTGAAATTTTGTTCTGAAACTTCATTAGTGAATTTTTGTCCTAGCCATATATTCAGACTCTAAATTTATTGTCTAATTAAATAAATAAACGGTAAATGAATACAACATAAGAAAAAAGAAGTTGTGGAAGATGGGGATAGTTTTCCTGATTTTAGAGATTACAGAGGAAATAAGCAATTTGGGGACTGGTTTTTTTCATGTGAACTTAAAATGGACAAACTAGGGTCTCTGACATTGTCATCCAACATGGAAAAAGGATAAGTTATTGGTAATAAGCTTTTTTTTTTTTTTTTTTTTTTTGCGGTATGCGGGCCTCTCACTGTTGTGGCCTCCCCCGTTGCGGAGCACAGGCTCCGGACGCGCAGGCTCCGGACGCGCAGGCTCAGCGGCCACGGCTCACGGGCCCAGCCGCTCCACGGCATATGGGATCCTCCCAGACCGGGGCACGAACCCGTATCCCCTGCATCGGCAGGCGGACTCTCAACCACTTGCGCCACCAGGGAGGCCCGGTAATAAGCTTTTTTGGGCCACACTGCGTGGCTTGCGGGATCTTAGTTCCCCAAACAGAGATTGAACCTGAGCCCTGGCCATGAAAGCACGGAGTCCTAACCACTGGACCACCAGGGAATTCCTGGTAATGAGCTTTAAATGCTCTTTTTTCTTATTTTTTATTTTCTAAATTCAAATCTTTATGTTTTAGCATACATAGTAAGAAACGTAAATATAACATGCTGTTTGAGTAAGTATAATACCTTATGGTTATCTTAATGACAAATTCTGTCACTAAACCTTGATATCAGAGTTTACATATAGAATTTTATTTACATATTTCTCTCATACATTCATATACTCTTGAGCAAAGAATAGCTGCCTTGGGCATAAAGAGGCCATCTTTTTTTCTTTTTTTTTTTTTGGCAAGAACGCTCCTTCTAAAAGGATATATTACCAAGCAGGGAAGGAGACACAGGATACTTACGTGGCAAGATAAAACAAATGAACAGTGATCCCAGGTGACTCTCTTACCCATTCATGTATCTATTGTTTGTGCATCACCAGCTACATACACAGCATTTTCTTTGAAATCCAGTGTCTGGCATGTTGTAGGTCCTCAATGCATTCATTTAACAAAATGAATTTTACTGAGCACTTATTACACTCTAGGCTCTGGTCTAAGTGCTGGGAATACAGCAGTGAACACAACAGGAAAATTATACCTGCTATAGTGAGTTTAGCTGTGGTCTCCAAAAGATAAGTTCATTCTGAACCTCAGAACGTAAACTTATTTGGAATAGGGGTCTTTGAAGATGTAATTAAGGTAAGGATCTCAAGGTGAGATTATGATGAGTTCTAAATCCAATAATTTTATAAGACAGAAAAGGAGAAGATACAGATAGAAGAAGGCCATGTGAAGACAAAGGCGAAGACTGGAGTCATGAAGCCCCAAACCAAGGAATGCCTTAATAAAACACAGCAGGAAAATCATCTCGGGCACTCTTAGAGACTGCACATTGTTAGTTCAATACATCTATCAAAGCAGACTATGAATACAGTGGGGTTTTTTTGGACCCTCAATATACTATTGTCTAATCTTGAACTAAAAGTCACCTAAAACTCCAAAGTCCACCTCCAGTGCTAAGTGTTATATTTTGCAGTCAGTTGTTCTAGCTTTCCAAGATCTTCACAGACCATGATTTTGATATGAAAAAATACTTACCGTCACCTTCAAATTTTTTGCCTAGAAATTTAGCAAGTATGCAAATTATGTTCATATCTCATTCACTGGTAAATCAAAGCCCAGTACAGAAAGCTATAGAATACCATTTTCAACCTTACTCTATGTTGACACTCCCTCATTAATCATTAAATTTTGAGTGCAGTCATTTAAACCATTGTAAGTCTTCATATGTTATCTTAAAATCCTATTTTCCACAGGAATATCATAGGACTTTTTCACCTGCTAATTTAAATCTAGGTATATGACATTTATAATACTTCTTTGACTTACAGATTTAATAAACTTTTTGAAAGAAAACTGATTTGACATAGCTTGAATTTCATTCTTAAAACCACTCTGTCTTCTAATGATTACTACTTCTTACAGATAAGTACTTCTGTCTAAAAATTTACAAAACATATATTTGATCAACTGAAGTAGGAGTTTTCTCAGAAATGTCAGTGTGCTTTTTTTCTTTACCTAACATTTTGTCAAGATTTTTCTAAATAGTATCTTCTCTTATGTAGTTTTCTGGCATCTTTTAATTTGCACCAACATTAAGCAGTATGTATTTAACAAGCTTATCTGCAAGTCATCTCAATATCTAGGAATATAACTCTATAACATTTGTTCTAGAAAGTGAAAAAGTTTGTTATCTATAAAAACAAAAATTTTAGTTAATTTTTACCCAGAAATAAGTAAAAAGGGGTAACCCATCTGAAAGAATACATAAAATTTTGGCAGAAAAAATACTGTTGTACCAAATCGCAGGGATATACTACAAGAAGAAACAAAGTCAGTTCCACAAGAGAATTATGCACTTGAACTGCAAGTTACGGGACTTCCCTGGTGGCGCAGTGGTTAAAAATCCGCCTGCCAATGCAGGGGACATGGGTTTTAGCCCTGATCCAGGAAGATCCCACATGCTGCAGAGCAACTAAGCCTGTGTGCCACAACTACTGAGCCTGTGTACCACAACTACTGAAGCCCGTGTGCCACAACTGCTGAAGCCCATGCACCTAGAGCCTGTGCTTCACAGCAAGAGAAGCCGCTGCAATGAAAAGCTCACACACCACAACGAACCATAGCCCCCGCTCACCTCAACTAGAGAAAGCCCATGTGCAGCAACGAAGACCCAATGCAGCCATAAATAAATAAATAAACAAACAAACAAACAAATAAATAAATAATAAAAAAATTTTAAATGCAAGTTACTAAAGGAGATTCCAGCAAATTCTGCCTATTACTTCAAATGTGCTTTCCTGTCAGGAGGAAGGGTAGAGGTTCAGGCTACTGCTGGGAGAAACAAGGACTGTGATACTTGTAAAGACATAACATTTTAAAGGTTTTATACTAGGCTGAAAGAGATCTTTTCCTCTGAGCAGATGAGAGTTCAAGGGGATAAATTTTTGAGGAAAGGGCCCATGTGGGAAAGGAGGAGACAAATTTTCTGGAAGCTGCATTTGCAGCTGTGGACCTACAGCTATGTGGCACGTGTATGTACAAGTGTGTGTATGTACAAGTGTGTGTCTGTGAGGAGACTGTGTATATGTGTCTTGCAGGAAGTAGGGTGGGACAAAATACATGTCTCATCATCATGTCTCATTGAACAGAAGTCCATGGACTTCAATTTTGTTTGTTTTCCACTCTAATGGCACCTCTTACCCGTTTGCTCCAAAGTAGAGATGCCATCTTGGAATGAAGGGAATTACTTGTAGTGGTCAGAGCATGCCATGAAAAAACAAAGGGCAAACATTTTATGAAAGAGATTGGGTAGGGAATTCTCTGGCAGTCCAGTGGTTAGGACTCCATGCTTCCACTGCAGGGGGCGTGGGTTTGACCCCTGGTTGGGGAACTAAGAAAAAATAAATAAAGAGACTTGGTAGAACCACATAACACATCAGGAATATGATTAGAACACACAGCAAAAGTGTCACAGTAGCTGGCTACTACAACAGAAGTTGTAATAAACACAGATAATAGGCATACATTTCCACTTTCTCCATCCCATTATAAATGACTAGAAAGCCATATATATATGGTTTTATAAAATTTTATAGTTTATAAAATATGACAAGGAGAAAAAATCAATAAACAGACCCCAAATAACCAAAACGACTGAATTACTAAACCACATCCTACAAAAAGCTACTATAAACCTTGCAAATATTTTCAAGGATGTGAAGAACAACATTAAAAAACACTGAGAAGAGGAATGAAAGATATATGGAACCTCTAAATGTAAAAACTCAATATCTGAATCAAAAAATACAATGGATGGAATTAAGAGTACATCTCACACTGAAGAAGAAGAAGTCAGTGAACTTGAAGACACAGAAACAGAACTATCCAAAGAGGAGGACAAAGAGGAAGCATTATAAAAAACTAAATAGAGCATAAGTAAGCTGTGTGATATGTGTAATTGGAGTACAAAAAAATGTGGGGGGACAGGGATGGAGCTCAAAAACAACTGAAGATGTAATAGGTGAAACTTTTTTCAAATTTTTTGACTACTAAAAGCTTACAGATCTAATTTTCTCAATCAACCCCAAGCAAAATAAGTAAGCAGATTACAGATGATAGATTAGATAGATAGATAGATAATAGGTAGATAGATAGACACACACACACACACACACACACCAATGCACATTAGAATCAAACTTATGAAAACTGGTCATAAAGAGAAAATCTTAAAAGCAGCCAGAGGAAAATGCATATTACATAAAAAATAAAAATAAGAATTACAGCATACTTAATGGGAAATATACAGGCAAGAAGATAACAGAATGATATAAAATTCTAGATACACTAGAATGATAGAATGATATTAAAGTTTTGGAAGGAGAAAAAACTGCCAACTTAGAATTCTATGCCCAATGAAAACAACTCTCAAAAATGAAGGGAAAATTATGATTTTTTTCTAGGCAAACAGAAGCTGAGAGATTCACTGCCAGAAGAACTGCCTTACCAGAAATGATAAAAAAAAAAAAAGAATGCTTCAGGCAGAAATATAATGAATGATACTAGGCAAAAATTAGGAAGTGACAAATATATGGGTACATATAGAAGAACTTTTCTCAAGTTTTAATTTCTTCAAAAGATATCTGATGCCTAAAGCAATGATAATAACAATGTATCTTCGAGTTTATAATGTTTGAAGAAATAAAATGAAGGACAATAGCACAAAAGAGGGGATGCAGAAACTGAACAATAGTATTATGAGCTTCATCCACTATATGTGAAGTAGTATAATATTATTTGAATGTAGATTGTGATAAGTTAAGCTCCAGAGAAACTAAAAAATCCAAGTAGAATAACTAACAAGCCAATACTAAAGATAAAAAAAGGAATAATAAAAAAAAGTACTCAGATTCAATGTAATCCCTATCAAATTACCAATGGTATTTTTCACAGAACTAGAACAAGAAATGTTACAATTTGTATGGAAACACAAAATACCCCGAATAGCCAAAGCAATCTTGAGAAAGAAAAACAGAGCTGGAGGTATCAGGCTCCCTGATATCAGACTACACTACATAGCAGTAATCAAGACAGTATGGTACTGGCACAAAAGCAGAAATATAGATCAATATTTCTGCTTCATAGAAAGCCCAGATTTCTGCAGGATAGAAAGCCCAGAGATAAACCCATGCACATATGGTCACCTTATCTTTGAGAAAGGAGGCAAGAATATACAATGGAGAAAAGAGAGCCTCTTCAATAAATGGTGCTGGGAAAACTGGACAGCTATATGTAAAACAATGAAATTAGAACACTTCCTAACACCATACACAAAAATAAACTCAAAATGGATTGAACACCTAAATGTAATGCCAGACATTATAAAACTCTTAGAGGAAAACACAGGCAGACACTCTATGACATAAATCACAGCAAGATCTTTTTTTTGTTGTTGTTAGTATCTTTATTGGAGTATAATTGCTTTACAATGGTGTGTTAGTTTCTGCTGTATAACAAAGTGAATCAGCTATACACATACATATATCCCCATATCTCCTCCCTCTTGCAACTCCCTCACACTCTCCCTATCCCACCCCTCTAGGTCGTCACAAAGCACCGAGCTGATCTCCCTGTGCTATGCGGCTGCTTGCCTCTAGCTATCTATTTTACATTTGGTAGTGTATATATGTCCATGCCACTCTCTCACTTCGTCACAGCTTACCCTTCCCCCTCCCCGTGTCCTCAAGTCCATTCTCTATGTCTGCATCTTTATTCCTGTCCTGCCCCTAGGTTCATCAGAACCTTTTTTTTTTTTTAGATTCCATATATATGTGTTAGCATAAGGTATTTGTTTTTCTCTCTCTGACTTACTTCACTCTGTATGACAGACTCTAGGTCCATCCACCTCACTACAAATAACTCAATTTTGTTTCTCTTTATGGCTGAGTAATATTCCATTGTATATATGTGCCACACCTTCTTTATCCATTCATCTGTTGATGGACACTTAGGTTGCTTCCATGTCCTGGCTATTGTAAAGAGAGCTGCAATGAACATTGTGGTACATGACTCTTTTTGAATTATGGTTTTCGCAGGGTATATGCCCAGAAGTGGGATTGCTGGGTCATATGGTAATTCTATTTTTAGTTTTTTAAGGAACCTCCATACTGTTCTCCATAGTGGCTGTATCAATTTACATTCCCACCAACAGTGCAAGAGGGTTCCCTTTTCTCCACACCCTCTCCAGCATTTATTGTTTGTAGATTTTTTGGTGATGGCCATTCTGACTGGTGTGAGGTGATACCTCATGGTAGTTTTGATTTGCATTTCTCTAATGATTAGTGATGTTGAGAATCCTTTCATGTGTTTGTTGGCAATATGTATATCTTCTTTGGAGAAATGTCTATTTAGGTCTTCTGCCCATTTTTGGATTGGGTTGTTTGTTTTTTTCATATTGAGCTGCATGAGCTGCTTGTATATTTTGGAGATTAATCCTTTGTCAGTTGCTTTGTTTGCAAATATTTTCACCCATTCCGAGGGTTGTCTTTTCGCCTTGTTTATGGTTTCCTTTGTTGTGCAAAAGCTTTTCAGTTTCATTAGGTCCCATTTGTTTATTTTTGTTTTTATTTCCATTACTCTAGGAGGTGGGTCAAAAAAGATATTGCTGTAGCAAATGAAGCATTTGGTAGTATGCAGATGTAGGGACTTGAGGCATTTGGTAGATGCAGATGTAGGGACTTGAGGACACAGGGCAGGAAGGGTAAGCTGGGACAAAGTGAGAGAGTAGCACTGACATATATACACTACCAAATGTAAAATAGCCAGCGGGAAGCTGCTGCATAGCACAGGGAGATCAACTCCATGGTTTGTGATGACCTAGAGGGGTGGGATAGGGAGGGTGGGAGGGTGGCCCAAGAGGGAGGGGATATATGTGTATGTATAGCTGATTCACTTTGTTGTACAGCAAAAACTAACACAACGTTGTAAAGCAATTATACTCCAATAAAGATGTGAAAAAAATAAAGTACTAAATCCAAAAGAAGTCAAGATAGGAGGAACAAAGGAACAAAGAACAGATGAGAAAAGTGGAAAACAAATGGTTAGAGGATAAATTTAAACTTAAATCATACCAATAATTATATTAATTGTAAATAGTCTAACCACTAAAATTAAAAGGCAGAAATTGTCAGATTGGGTTTTTTTAAAAATCAAGATCCTACTATGCATTGAATATTATCTAAATGAATAATCAAACTAAACAAAGTTCACAGACTTTGTTACTCTGGTATTCTTGATATTTCCTCAGGTCACTGTATGAAGAAATAAACCCTCAAGTTAAAATACAAGAATGGAAAAGAAGAAGTAGGTTTAAACTGTTGTTAATTAAAGACAGAGGAGAAAACAATATTCACTCTCTAATTTGTTTAGCAAATAATTATTCTGCATGGACATATGTCTATTCAATGAGGGGAACAGAGAAAATTTCAAAAAAGAAAACATAATTTGAGGCTTATAAAAATGTGCAAGTAAACAGAATAATATAATATGCTAAAGACAAGTATAGAGATTTTTAAAAAAAATTTTATGGAAACAATATTCATATAGAGAAGTATACATTTGAGGTAATCTTTAATCATTTATCATGTGAAACTGACAGTTTTTATAGGCAGAAACTACTTTCATGCTAAAGAAATTAAATAATATATAAACTCTATGAAATGATAGATGGACTCTGAGCTGATAAAAAAAATATGTTAGAAGGAAAATAAAGTTCAGGAACTAATGTCAAAGTTTAAGAAAACGATTTCTGGTTTCCAGTTCCACATGTTAAGGGGTGTGGAAGCACTCTGCCCTAATAAGTAAAAAGCTCAGCAGACTGAAAACTTAACAACTATTCTTGGATCCAAAAGAGAGGGGAAAGACCCAGGGAAAACTACTTCCCCCAGGACTGGAGAGACAGGTGAATACAGGGAGTCAGGGTTTACCTGAGCGGAGACGCACAGAGGAAATTGCCATGGGAACCAAGGCCTGGATAGGAAAACCTTACCTGGAATTAACAAACTCCTGGAAACTCAGCATGGATAAGCCTGAGAGTGAAAAACTCCAGGGCAACCCAGTCATAGGCGGGTCCCACACTTCTGTGAGTTTTATCTCCACTATCTCAACCAAGTGCTCACAGTGCATAGAGGACAAAAAAGTGTCTCATGCTTCAAGCAGGAGACGAAAGGGAATCATTTTGAAATATGACACAGCACTCTCTTCCTAACCGGGCCTACCCTTAGGGTAAACCAGTTAATTCGAGCCTAACCTGCTGGGGGTATTATCAGAGCTAAACTGACCTGACAATGTACACATTTTCTTTTCTGTTCTGTTCTTTTTCTTTTCTCTTTCTTTTCTTTTTTCTTTTCTTTTCCTTCCCTCCCTCCCTCCCTCCCTCCCTCTCTCTTTCTTTCTTTCTCTTTGTTTTTCTTTTTTGAGAATCAGGGACTTCCAGATGACAAGATCACTTTTTCCCTTCAGTTTTCATGAATTTCACTTATCTAATTAATTTTTTATTGCTGGTCAAAAGTACTGCTATGGTCTGAACGCTTATGTCCCCTCAAAATTCACGTGTTGAAATCCTAACGCCTAATGTGATGATGTTAAGAGGTGGGGACTTTGAGAGGTGATTAGAGCATGACAGTGGAGTGCTCATGAATAGGATTAGTGTGCTTAAAAAAGAGACCCCACAGTGCTCCCTAGCCCCTTCCACCATGTGAGGACACAGCAAGAAGTCTATAATCTGGAAGAGGGCCCTTACCCAACCATCTAGCAACCTGATATCAGACTTCCAGCCTCCAAAACTGTAGGAAATAAATTTCTGTTGTTTATAAGACACTCAGCCTAGAGTATTTTGTTATAGCAGCCCAAACAGACTAAGATAAGTACATTCAATAATCACTTCTTGTGTTTCCTGACAGATATAACCAATGCTTATAAATAATGAATATCCAAGGCAGATAGATATTCATATAACTGAAAGTAATCTTTACTACTATATTGAAATAGTTATTTCATTTTATGATCTGTACTTCTTAGTCTGAGCAGTCAGAAATCAAGAACTATGGTGAAAAGTTGTGTTGGTACTAAGATGCTACTTTTATTATTTTAGTAATAGTATACTAATCAGGTTACCATATCTAAAACTTCTGAATTTTTTAAACCTTAATGGACTGCTAAAAGTTGAAAGGTATTTTCATTTAAAAATTATAATACACTCTATTTTTCTGAAACAATACTTTTCACAATTGTAATTACATATTATATTTGAATAAGTATTTATTTAATAATTATCTCTCTCCTAGATAGTAAGATTACAGAAGGGGTGCAGCACATAAATTCAGGGGTTTTGTTTGTTTTCTACTCCAGTAGCACCTGGACTATACCTGGAACATAGTATAGTATGTGATGAAAATATTTATTCACTGGATTACCAATTAATAATATCTATAGTCACTGGTTCTGACGGTGTCATGTTCTTATCTCTAAACTAGTTATGGGCAGGGGCTAGGTAGAGAGAGAGGATTGGATGCACTCAGGTTTAGGGATTCATCACATGCTCCATCCTTGGAATAAGATCAGTCATCTTCAACCAAAGCACATCCACTGGGAGCAGGGAAAAGTGTGTATCCTGTTTGGTTTTCCTCTAGAAGCCAATCTTGAGACAAAGATTCACATGCAAATAGTTTATTTGGAAGGCAATCTCAAGAAACACTGATGGGGAAGTGATGAAGTTAGACAGGAAGGGAAGGTAGCCAGTAAGTGGTAATTCATTGAGCAAGTTGCCACTGTTGGTAGCTGAAGCAGAATCTTACTGGGAAACTGCAATTACCCCCATCTGAAAGAGATGGGAAATTTACACCCCAACTCCCATCAGCCACTGACTGAGACACATTCCTGAAAGAGCTAATTCCCTAGCACCCTGTCCTGCCAGTCACAAAGAGAGAAGAAACTCTGGAAGCCAGAGGAAGCCCCTCAGGCAGAGATGTATTAATAGATGTTGGCACTTAGAAGTTGGACCATTCTGCATTGAGATGGTAAAATACAATTAGACATGGGCTGGGTACCAATAACGTCTACTACAGGCGACCCACTCAAAACAAAAAAGGAATGTGATTGCCTCAGTAAGGGGGATGGGACCTGGGCAGCAAAATAAGTGAGAAATCACGTTGCTTCTCTGTGCTAAACTAAACACCTGAATTTGTTTTAGTATAAAGCGAACACTAATTCCATTGTTCCTTGGGAGAAACTATGACATACCATTGACCTAAATGCAGATGATCTTTGACTAAAGAGTGAAGTGTTCTCTTCAGTAATATAAGTTGTATTTGAGCTGTCTCTGAGAACTACTGCATTTTGTTGGGGGAAGGTGTGATAAAGAGCAAAACTCATATCTTTTCTGTAAAGAATTAGACTTCATTGCATTCTCACTATCAGTCATGGAAGAAGCAAGTCCCAAAAAGAATATGAGGACTTGGAAGTCTGCCTTTAAATTAAGCTAAGGTTCAGAGTCATCTTTCTGAAACTGATGGCAGTAGGCCAGGCACACCGAGGAGGACTGGCATGCCCCAGGGTACTCCTAGCAAAATGGAAAAATCCTCTGTGGGCCAAGGGCTAAACTTAGAATCAGTCACATAATGATAAAAGTAATAGCTAATTGCTTTTAGTGGTTTTTTTTTAACACATCAGATACAGTAATGCATTATTATATTTAATACTCTCCATAGCTTTTTAAGGTAAACATTTTTATTCCCATTTGTGTTTTCTATTACTGCAGTGAAAATTACCACAAATTTAGCTACTTAAAACTTAGAAAGTTCCTCCTCTTACAGTTCTGTAGGTCAGACTGTCTAGGGGAGAATCTGTTTTCTTGCTCATTCATGTTGTTGGCAGAAATCAGTTCCTGTCAGTTATGAGACTGATATCCTGGTTTCCTCAGCTTCAGCTAAGGGCGGTTCCCAGCTTCTAGAGATCACATATTCTATGGCTTGGGGACTTCTTTTTCCATTTGCAAAGCCAGCACTGGGGGTTGAGTTCTGCTCACGCTTCGCATTTCTCCTGCCTCTTCCTCTGCTGCACCTTTATCAATGACTTCTTTCTTCCTCTTTCACTTTTAAGGGCCTATGTTTTACACTAGGCCCATCCAGATAATCTAGGATAATTTCCCTATCTGAAGGTCCATAACCTCAATTCCATCTGCAAAGTTCCATTTGCTATGTAACATAACATAGTAACAGTTTACAGAGATAAGGGCATGGATATCTATGTGGGAAGGGCAGCTTTATTCTGCTGACCACAGTCCACACTCTGGCCCCCAAAGAGTCACGCCTGCCCCACATGCAAAACACCTGTGGTGTGGACTGTGTCATAATTATCTTTATATCCCAAGAACCTGGAATATTCTTGACACTCAAGAAATTAATAAATAAGTGAATGATATTTTTAAATTCTTGCTTTGAGTATTGCCTTCCATGAAGCAATCTTCTTTCACCCTCTTAGCAGCGCTGGAAAGATTAACACACTGAGTCGCTGTGTGAATTAATCAAATTGCTTCTTTTCACATTAGATGCCAAGGTACTGAGGAGAAATAGACGATCAAACAAAAAAGGCACTAAAATGGAAGTGAACATGAAGGAAAACTATATCCTGGCTGAATTTTCCTAGGGCCTCCTAGAAAAAAAAAAAAAACTGAAGTGTTTTTAAATCAACATAGTTTCAATCTGTGGAAACTATACTGTTTTAGTATAAACCTTACTCCATCTCCAGGGATATAGAAGGAGAACATAAAATTCTTTTCTTCCCTCATGACTTTTATATTCTCAACTACCCAAGCTGAAACCAAATTCTGTTGATTTTATTGCAAGAAGTCTACTGAACCCATCCTCTGTTTCCATTGTTTTTCTGCTAGTTGAAGTAATCTCACTTGGGTTATTAAAACAACCTCATAATTTGCATGTTTGCCTCAAATCTCCTTGCTTCTAATTTGACCCTCCCCACTATGACCCAAACTCCTTTTCTAAATTATTGATCTGTAGGGGACAGTAAGTCCCCTACATATGAACCTTCAAGGTGCGAACTTTCAAAGATGAGAACATGCATTCGCATGTCCAATTACATAAGTTAGTTAATGTGTCTGGCGTACATTGTCACATGCGTGCATCCTCTACAAGTGGTTGTGATTTTGCGTACTTTTCTGTACAGTACTGTTGCTGTGCAACACAAGGAGCTTACTAATGAAGACCTGATGGAACTGGAGGCCCAGAGAAAGGACGAAGAGAGACAAGAGGAAGAAGAAGTAACTGAAGAACTGAAGAGATTCACAACACAGGAGATGGCAGTTATTTGAAGAGGCACTATTAGTTTTTGAGGCACAGGACCCAAATGTAGAACGGTACCTGATGGTTGCAGCAGCGTTCAGAACGCAATCCAGTGCTACTGTGTCATCTTTGATGAGAAAAAAGAGCTACTACCCAGACATCACTGGATTTTTTTTTCAAGAGGGTAGACAGAATTGAATCCAGCAAGGAACCAGACCCTGTGCCATCAACGTCAGTCGTGAGTGAAATTGCAGCTTGCCCTCCATCTCCTACTGCTGGTGATCCTTCAGCTCTACCACCTCCCACCTCCCCTCCCTCCTCCAGTCAGTAACTCTTCTTACCTCTTCACTCGATGCCAGCCCCTGTATGCCAGCTGCTGTACTGTACTGTAAGATTTAAAATGTTTTCTTTATTTTGTGTTTGTTTGTTTCTATGTATTATTAGTGTGAAGAGTATTATAAACCTATTACAATACAGTACTATATAGCCGATTGTGTTAGTTGGGTACCTAGGCTAACTTTGTTGGATTTACGAACAAATCGGACTTACAAACACATTCTTAGAAGGGAACTCATTCGTATGTAGGGAACTTACTTGTATATCATCCCAGCTGAAAATCCTTCAATACTTCTCCAATTCCCTTATCATGCAATTCAAGGCCCTTCCAACCTCATTTCAACCCTACTTGGAGTTCAGGCTTTAGACACCAATAGACCTGGTCCAAAATTCCAGCCCCACTACTTATCTGTTAGGTGATACGGGGCAAGTCACTTAACATCTCTAAATGTAACTTCCTTATTTATAGAAATGATATAGTACAGGGTTTTACCAAGAATTTGAGATATATGTCAAGCTCCTGGAGCCTAGAAAATGCTTAATAAGTTGTAGTTATCATAGTAACCTTTAGTCTCACTCCCTACACCACTCACTATGCACCTCAAACCCTAGCTGAACCGGTCTGACACTTGTGGTGCTCATAAAGATCCACATACTCTTATGGCTCCAAGCTTTTGTTCATGCAACTTCTTTTATTCTAAAATCTTTCTACTGATATTTTAAACCTGGCAGAAATTTGCCATCTCTCTGAAGATATCCTGCTCCTCCTTGGTCCATGGGACCAATCGCTTCCACCTCCATGCTCCTACTGCACTTCTTTCAAACCACTGGTATTTGTCACCTGTGTCAAAACTTATTGTATGAGTAAATTTCTTCTTACCAGATGGTGAGTTTCCGGCAGCCACGCCTGGTGTCTTACTCATTACAGTTTCATCACTCTCAGGTGCAATGCTGGACTCGTGGTTGGTGCTCAGCAAATATCTGTGGAATTAATTGATACTACATTACCTAAAGATAGTGTGTTGATGCTGGTCTTCAACACTTCACCCATGGCCAAAAAATTAATCTAGTCATTATTCATAGTGTTTATTATTACTATTATTACAAATATTATTTTGGATTCTCTTTCTTAAAGTATCAATACGATAGGCTAAATATTCACCAATTATGACTTTCCAAGAGCTTTCTGCACAAGTGAATTCAATATTTCACTCATATTTTCTTCCCCAAACCAAATGCCCACATTAAAAATGTATGTATGTATGTAAATATGAATAGTGGCAATCTTAGGAACAATTCTATGATAAAAGGAAGTTAGATGGCAGAAGGAGTTTGGTCAGAAAACACATTTTACAAGTAAGCTTCTAAGAGGTATTTTAAACAACACTGAGGAGAAAAAATAATTTCAAACAGATGAAAAATACCTCTTCACTGTCCCTCTAATGGATGTACTTCAAAGAAAGCCAAGGGGAATTTTAAACTCCACATACATTTTATGAACATTCAAATGAATATCTGTGACTAATCTCAAGTGCATTTGAATAGAAAATAGAACAATTTTGATGTTCCAAGTTGAATTATTAAGTAAAAATATTCAGTTATCAGATAGTTAATTAAGTGGAACTGACTGTATTCATTAAAATATTTGTTCCAAACAAATGTGTTTAACATTCAGATATTATGCAGAATAGGTGACAATTGCATATCTCCATGGAGATCAATAATGGGATTCAGATCATTGTGTAAAGAGTCTGCAAGTTTAATGCAGAGAGAATGTCATTATTATTTCTCTCTTAATGATGGTCATTATGCGCAAACACTGATTGAATTCCATTTGTTACCTGCATTTGAGCTGAGAGGAATAATTACAATTTAAGTGTCTCCATTAAAATTCATAAAAGAATATGAATGCAAAAATTATACTTGAAACTGACAAAATATACTTTAAGGATATAAATTGTGTTTTCTGCTAGGCCTCTTAAAGTATTAAAAATAGCTTCATTTTAATAAGATGACATATAAAGTTCATATGTTATCCTCACCTTTATGTTAATTTTAATGCTGCAATACATGACTAATAATAAAAAGTAAAGAAATTAACTTTTAAAAAGTAAAATCAATTAAACAATGTGCCAGTTATCACTCACAATTTTGAGGGTTGGGTCATAGTTATCCTTTTTTTAAAAGTGTTTTTAATTGCTGTATGATATTAAAAACATGTCCTGTCATTACATATATTGGTGATATCTTTTTACCACCTACCACTGTTGATAGCCAATAGATCCAAGGAGTGGACTGATGTAAATTAAATGTGCTATGTTCTCTTTCATTTATTGGGCATCTTTTTTTTGTCCTGTTTTGCACTGTTCCACATCTATAACTTCAGGTGCTAACAGTTAGCAACTTATGAGCTACACCAACCCAGAGTTTTCAGTTAACTAACCAGCATTTTTCCCAGAGTGAAGTGAAACATACTAAGATGTCATATGGGGTGCCATTGAGCCTTAAAAGTCTTGCCTTTTGGTGGCCTAAGTGAGTTTGCTAAGTCTGATGACAGGAGGCTGAGTATTTGATGCCACAGAAGCCACAAGCAAAATGACAACAGTGGAGTTGTAAGGCATTTATGCTGCTCATCAAGTTTGGAGAAGCATCTGAAGAGAAAGATGATGCTTTCCTTCCGCATCAGACATTCTTCTCTGACTCTACTTCAGAACTTCAAAAGTGCAGTGTCTTGAATTTAAAGTTTATTACAAAACTATATGTTTTTACACCATTAAGCAAGAACAAGGAAGCCCTAGAATTTTTGCGTGATGAAGGTCTTTATATCTTATCCACTTTCATCACTTTACCTATGAGAAAACCAAGGGCTAGAGATGTTCATGATTAAAATACTTTCAAATGTTAGTTAGTGGTAGACTGAGGTCCCTTGCTACTGACTACGACATTCTTTATAAGTAGTATTTTTGGACATTACTATCTGACAATATGTTCATATAAATTCATTTTTATTTTATTTTGTCATCTCCATATGGGATTTTTTTAAAAGACCCTGTTCAATTAGAGTCTGATCACGTTTGTTACTATGTTTATGATGGTTAAAATGGCTGTAAATGTAATAAAAATTACCTGTGCTACAATCAAAAACCATAAATTATAGTCCTCTAAATGTATGAATATTTTTAGGTTGCCTAATTAGATATATCCATAATTTCCTTGAGTTCCCATATTCCCAATCTTACCAATTGATCACTTTGAGGTAAAATGCAGAGATTAGAATTATACTGGGCAGTGTCTACTCACTGGCTACAGTACTTGGCAGTTTTGCATGAGATTCTGATTCTCCTGAATCAGGAGAAAAGACAGGGGAATAGTGGGGATTTAGGGCAGGGGACTGACAAGATTCCCATGAAGCATCTGTCCTTGCTGAGGTACCTACAACCATTAAAAAAAATAGGAGAGGGGAGAGGAAGGGACAAAAGGGAGAGAAAAAAGAGAAGCGAAGAAACCTTAAAATAGTGGACTTAGAGATCAATGATTTTTTGCTGAAATAGCAGATAGGATACAAATGCTTGCATCACACCTCTCTTTATTCATGAATTCTCTTTTAGAGACTAGACCCATCTGCAAACACAATATCAAGATAGCAACTAAACACAGACTAGTGGAAAGTATTAGAATTGAGGCTGACATAAATTAGCAATGTTCATGGTACTATCATTTTAAATGTGGGGAGAAAAAAGAAGGTAAAAAGACCTTTGTCCTTTTTAAAGAAACGAGTATAGTTACCTTAAAGAAGTAGAACAATGTTTAACAGGCTAATGTGTGAATGTAACCTAAGCTTTTGATTCTATCAGTACCTACTAATAGCAGTTCAGATCAACTGGGATTAAATCATAAGTATAAAAAAAGCATGAGGAAAATAGCTATCAATTGAATTTCTTAACTAGTTATTCTTGATTGACCTCACACTGCTGGTTGAACTGCCCTTCCTCAGGTATGCAAATCTCACTGGATGCTTAAGCACAGTGCTTTCTAAATCTATGGTGAAACTTACACCAATCATTTCTGCAGCATGTT